>NC_136010.1:31944830-31948579 GCF_048128805.1 Centroberyx gerrardi | reverse complement strand
AGTGGTCAGTGACCTGCGCGACCTGCGGCGCGTCCACCAGCTCCTGGCCTCCTCATTGGCTAAAGTCCAGGCGGGGAGGGACACGCCCAGCCTGCTCTACAATGAGGCCGCCGCTACCATGGAAACGCTCGCCGTCCTGAAGGCCTGGGCCGAGGTGGGCGTCGACCAGCTGCAGCATTTAGTTATTATTCTGTGTTACTGGGGTTCATATGTCTTATATTTCACATGTTGGTATTTATATAATTATCTCATACTGCATATCGAACTAAATCTATGCTCCATTTGTGGGAAATCATATTTTTTTTGTCTGATTATTTGTAAAAGTCAAAATGACCAATAGAGGCCTGTCACAGACTGTTTGGAGAGTGGTTGTCAATGGTTACGAGGAACAAGCCGCCATGTTGGAAGAGTGACAGCATTTTCTCTAGCATTTACCGTCTGAAATATAGTAGATATGGTAAATACACTCACCGAGCACTTTATTAGGAACACCTGTACACCTGCTTCTTCATGCAATTATCCTATCAGCCAATCATGTGGCAACAGTGCAATGCATAAGATCATGCAGATACAGGTCAGCAGCTTCAGTTCATGTTCACATCAAACATCAGAACGGGGAGAACATGTGATCTCAGAGACTTTGACCGCGGCGTGGCTGTCGGTGCCGGACGGGCCGGTTTGAGTATTTCTGAACCTGCTGATCTCCTGGGATCTTCACACACAGCGGTCTCTAGAGTTCACACAGAACGGTGCGAAAAACAAAAAACATCCAGCGAGCGGCGGTTCTGCGGACAGAAACGCCTCGTCGATGAGAGAGGTCAGAGGAGAACGGGCAGACTGGTCGGAGCTGACAGAAAGGCTTCAGTAACTCAGATAACCTCTTTACAGCTGAGGTGAGCAGAACAGCATCCCAGAATGCAACACGTCCAACCTGCAGGCGGATGTCACTTCGGTAGCCGGTTGACACTGAGCTGAAAGCGGATACCTACCCAGTATTAGTATATGGTGTTCCTAATAAAGTGCTCGGTGAGTTTATATGGTAAATATGGAAGTATTTTCTAGTCAGAACCTTTCCCATATGATGTAAATACAGCGGATGCTGAAATATATTTATATATTTTCTGTATGTGACACACAGTCACAGTTGATATTATATCCCCTCCTCTCTCTCCAGGTTTACATTGTAGCCGTACAGCGGAGCCGGCAGAAGGAGAGTCCTGATAGGCCGGCTGACCTGTCGGTCTCCGCTCCGACCAATGAGGGCTCGGGGTCCGGGTCGGGAGGGGCGGGTCTTCTGAAGCTGGTCCAGTCGGATCTGTCGACGCTGAGCCGTCTGTGGCTGGCGGCGCTGCAGGACCACGCCCTCCTGACGCTCCCACAGGAGTACGCATCACAGCTGCCAGCTGCAGGTAGGAGGCGAGGAAGGAAGGAAGGAAGGAAGGAAGGACGGATGGAGAGAAGGAAGGAAGGAAGGTTTTGTGTTGTAATGGTTGCATGATGTTAAATCCTCCCATGACTCTCCTGCTCTCCTCTCTGGCAGGAGGTTCCTTCTACACAGCAGAGACGGTGAACCAGGCAAGAAGTCACTACTCCTCCTCCTGGGCTCCCATCCTCCACGCCACCTCCCTCTGGCTGCACAGCACAGGTCAGCTCCTCATGACTCCTCATGACTCCTCACTGCTCCTCATGACTCCTCACTGCTCCTCATGACTCCTCACTGCTCCTCATTACTCCTCATTATTCCTCATGACTCCTCATGACTCCTCATGACTCCTCACTGCTCCTCATGACTCCTCACTGCTCCTCATTACTCCTCATTATTCCTCATGACTCCTCATGACTCCTCACTGCTCCTCATTACTCCTCATTATTCCTCATGACTCCTCATGACTCCTCACTGCTCCTCATTACTCCTCATGACTCCTCACTGCTCCTCATTACTCCTCATGACTCCTCACTGCTCCTCATTACTCCTCACTGCTCCTCATTACTCCTCATTATTCCTCATGACTCCTCATGACTCCTCACTGCTCCTCATTACTCCTCATTATTCCTCATGACTCCTCACTGCTCCTCATTACTTCTCATGACTCCTCACTGCTCCTCATTACTTCTCATGACTCCTCACTGCTCCTCATTACTCCTCATGACTCCTCACTGCTCCTCACTGCTCCTCATGACTCCTCACTGCTCCTCATGACTCCTCACTGCTCCTCACTGCTCCTCATGACTCCTCACTGCTCCTCATGACTCCTCACTGCTCCTCATTACTCATCAATACTAAATGAGAAACTACTTAGTGGAATGAGGAACTGGTCAGTGGTCAGCTGCTGTGTCTCAGCTCTCTGGCCTCACAGTGGAAGACGGTGTTGGTTAACGGTGTTGGTTAACGGTGTTGGTTAACGGTGTTGGTTAACGGTGTTGGTTAACGGTGTTGGTTAACGGTGTTAACGAGGCGATACTGACTGTGTTGCAGGTTTTGTGATGACAGAGGACGGACCGGCCAACCTGTCCCGACCGGCCACGCCCACTTCTATGGGACAGAGCGGCTCTGTGGGCGGGGCCAAGAGTCCGGAGGACGTCGGTACAGACAGACTGCATCTCATACTGGGTGGGAAACAAAATCCACCAGACACTTTCACTGTTACCCTGACAGTTTTCATTTAATTTTAATTGCACCGATTGGCCTAAGGGGGGCGCTACAGAGTCTGTTTTCTTGTTACTGATTGGCCCAAGCGGGTCCTGCATCAGTCATGTTGACTTGTCTGTCTCTCTGTCAGGTATCAGTGTGGAGTTCCTGTGTTCTCCTCACTCTGAGGACCAGATGGAGAACATCACCTCCTGTCTGCGGGCGCTGCAGGCGCTGCTGGACGTCTCCTGGCCCCGCGCCAAGGTGGGAACCGACCAGGTAGGACCGGGCCGGGCCGGGCCGGGCCAGCAGCCGCCACTCTGAACTATTGATCATGAAACTAAATCACATCGATATGGAAACAAGGAAGCTGAAATCTGATCGGCTGCTGATGAAATTTGAGCTGTTTCTAACTTTTCTCATCGCTTGAAACTTGTGGAGCGTCCGCACATCAGCTGAGTTTTCTCTCTCTCCCCCCTCTCCACCCCCCCCCCCCCCCCCCAGTCCCTCAGTGTGGAGTTACTCAGCGTTCTCCACAGGTTGATGGTGACCAGAGAGTCTGTGGCCGTCCAGCTGGCGGTGTTGGATCTGGTCCGGCAGATCGTCCAGGCCGCTCAGGAGCATGTGAAGGAGAAACGCCACAGTGCTGAGGGTGAACACACACACACACACACACTTTATAGAACTCTAGAACTGAGCAATTAATCGAAAATATAATATAATATTAACTCTGCAGTTTCCAAATGTCAGAGGCTGCAGGTAATTTCTTCAGAGAGAGTTTTGTCCAAACTGGATTTTTAGAATCAAAACCTTCATCGGACTCAAACTCAGTAAATCTGCTCACTTCATCTTATTTTTAACTAAATCACTTTTCTCTAAACAATTTTACAGTTCTAAAAAATTGATGACAAGAAAAACTGTGATGATATGAATCGCAGTTTAAATCATAATATTCTGTCAAATAATTGCGATCAAATTTTTTGTCAGCTGTAGTTTCCTCTGTAATGTTCTGCAGCTGCTTTGTCTCATATTACTATTACAATTTCCCATTTGTACTTATATCATCACTGTTGAGGTTTTAGTGCTGAAAATGCTTTTTAATCATAATAAAATCATGACA
>NC_136010.1:31912330-31937330 GCF_048128805.1 Centroberyx gerrardi | reverse complement strand
GGTCTCAGGGTCTCAGGTCTCAAGGTCTCAGGGTCTCAGGTCTCAGGGTCTCAGGTCTCAGGTCTCAAGGTCTCAGGGTCTCAGGTCTCAGGGTCTCAGGTCTCAGGGTCTAAGGTCTCAAGGTCTCAGGTCTCAGGGTCTCAGGTCTCAGGGTCTAAGGTCTCAAGGTCTCAGGTCTCAGGGTCTCAAGGTCTCAGGGTCTCAGGGTCTCAGGTCTCAGGGTCTCAGGTCTCAGGGTCTCAAGGTCTCAGGTCTCAGGTCTCAGGGTCTCAGGTCTCAGGGTCTCAGGGTCTCAGGTCTCAGGGTCTCAGGTCTCAGGGTCTCAGGTCTCAAGGTCTCAGGTCTCAGGGTCTCAGGTCTCAGGGTCTAAGGTCTCAGGGTCTCAGGTCTCAAGGTCTCAGGTCTCAGGTCTCAGGTCTCAGGGTCTCAGGTCTCAGGGTCTCAGGTCTCAGGTCTCAGGGTCTCAGGGTCTCAGGTCTCAGGGTCTCAGGGTCTCAGGTCTCAGGGTGATGACGAGTCATCTTGAGTAAAGTTCTGGTTAAGATGGTTTGCCTCCATCAGGTTGGAGAAGGTTTCTCTTTCTTCATTAACTTCCCTTCCCCCATACAGTTATTGATCAGATAGTGTAGTGTAATATCCCTCTGATCATACAGTTATTGATCAGATAGTGTAGTGTAATATCCCTCTGATCATACAGTTATTGATCAGGCAGTGTAGTGTAATATCCCTCTGATCATACAGTTATTGATCAGATAGTGTAGTGTAATATCCCTCTGATCATACAGTTATTGATCAGATAGTGTAGTGTAATATCCCTCTGATCATACAGTTATTGATCAGGCAGTGTAGTGTAATATCCCTCTGATCATACAGTTATTGATCAGATAGTGTAGTGTAATATCCCTCTGATCATACAGTTATTGATCAGGCAGTGTAGTGTAATGTATTGATCTGCTCCTCAGGCGGTGGAGCGGAGTCGTCCTCAGACTGAAGACGAGCTGCTGGCAGTTCAGGAGGCGATCAGAGCCATGGAGGCTGTTCTGCAGGCTGCGGAGAACACACAGCGTGAGTAACCTGGAGAACCCTACAGAACAGAACAAACACACCATGAGGAACCAGTAGAACACTGGAGAACACACCAGAACAACACAACAGAGCAGAGCAGAGTGCAGTAGAACTCTGACATGTTCTCCCTGCAGAACCACACAACAGAAGGTTCTTCTGTCAGAAATCATTCCTGAAGTGAAGACCAGGTAGTTTTCCATCCTGACTCCTGTCCCGCTCCGTGTGTTTCTGCCCGTCAGGTCCCCCGCTGGCGGCCATCTTGCTGCCCATCCTCATCTCCTTCCTGCTGGATGAAAACGCGCTCGGCTCCGCCCCCTCGGCGTCCCGCTCGCTGCACGAGGCGGCGCTGAAGGAGCTGATGCGACTCGGACCGCAGCACTCGGCCGTCTTCAGGTGAGACTCGGTTCAGTTTGATGGTTTCATTCTGGTTCCCATGGTAACCTCATATTGAGTTGTGTGTAACCCCCCCCCAGGTCCCTCATGGCGTCGTCTCCTCAGCTGAAGTCTCGTCTGGAAGCTGCGGTCAAAGGGAACCAGGAGAGTCTGAGCGCTAAAGCGAGCGCTCCCCCCCGCTCCGCCAAGCCCCCCCCCAGCATCACGCTCAAGACCAACTTCCTGTGACATCACTGAACAGGGAGTCCACTTCCTGTGACATCACTGAACAGGGAGTCCACCTCCTGCTTTCTGACTCTCTGCGTAACATCCTGTTGTTTCAGTTCTCACTCAGCAACAAGTCGTTAGGAGTTTAGAGTCTTTTTTTACTGAGAGTAGAGTCTGAAACACAGTAGAGACTGAAACCAGTAGAGTCTGAAACCAGTCGTCTGAAACCAGTAGAGTCTGAACACAGTAGAGTCTGAACACAGTAGAGTCTGAAACCAGTAGAGTCTGAAACCAGTAGAGTCTGAAACACAGTAGAGACTGAAACCAGTATAGTCTGAAACCAGTAGAGTCTGAACACAGTAGAGTCTGAAACCAGTAGAGTCTGAAACCAGTAGAGTCTGAACACAGTACAGTCTGAACACAGTACAGTCTGAACACAGTAGAGTCTGAACACAGTAGAGTCTGAAACCAGTAGAGTCTGAAACACAGTAGAGACTGAAACCAGTATAGTCTGAAACCAGTAGAGTCTGAACACAGTACAGTCTGAACACAGTAGAGTCTGAAACCAGTAGAGTCTCAACACAGTAGAGTCTGTGATGAAACGTCTGGAGAAGAGTTAACAATGTTATGAGGAGACGCCGCCATGTTGGAGGAGTGACAACAAACCAGAGGTGGGAACTCCAGTCACATGACTTGGACTCCAGTCACATGACTTGGACTCCAGTCACATGACTTGGACTCCAGTCACATGACTTGGACTCCAGTCACAGTTTTAATTGCTTGAGACTTGACTTCATCCATTAAGAGAAGACTTGAGACTTAACTTGGGACTTGGTGACTCATGATGCTCTTACCAAGTTTTTATCCTGTTAAAACCATATTGCATTGAAAAGTCCTAGATATTTAGTTTTCTTTAAGATATTAAATTGATACTGGACTCTTGATTTGTTCTGACTTGACTTGCTGTTCTACATTTAGACTTGAGACTTGACTTGAGACTTGAGCCTCAACACTTGAGACCGACTTGGGACTGGAGTGAAGTGGACTTGGTCTCACTTGATCTCGTCTTCCTCCTGATGAAACATGAAAGTTATTTTTTTGTGGATGATTTTATTTTTGTTGATATTTTGCTGTAAGAGGAAGCAGGTGACTCGGTGAGCAGCAGGTGACTCGGTGAGCAGCAGGTGACTCGGTGAGCAGCAGGTGACTCGGTGAGCAGCAGGTGTTGTGAGCCGGCAGGTCGTCGGGTTGCGGTCTCTTCGGTCGTCACTCTTCCAACATGGCGGCGTGTCCCTGCTCAGCTCCTGTAGTTCAGTCTGGTTCATCTGGACTCTGCAGCCGCTGCTGAACTCAGTTTGTGGGAAATCTTCATTTTGCTCAGCACACACAAAGCACATGATGTCGTTCACTAAATGATAAAACTTTATTAGAGTCTGGATCCTTTACATATTCACAACATGTCTGTAGAGCGTTTGTTTTCCCTCTCCCTGGTGCCAGGTGGGCGGGGTGAACAGTGACAGTCTGGATCACAGGGAAACCTGACCTGCTGCCATGAACTCCACCCACCTGGGACTGCAGGCTCCATAAAACAAACACCAACAACTACAGCTGCACTGGTGGAAACAGACTCTACTGAGACTCTATGGAGGGAAACAGTAGAATACACTTCAGTTCCTAGATCAGCATCATTACAGGTCAGAGGTCAAAGGTCACAGCCTAACAACTAACAGATATTCCTGTGAGCTGCAGAGAGGCAGGAAGAGACATGAGAGCCGGAGAGGATTTTATTTTTTAGTAAAACCGATTCATGTAAAACTGACCAATCACTGATCAGCTCACTAACTGCTAACAGGAGTCAGGAGTCATGTGACCTGAAGAGTTCGTCTCATTAGCGGCCGTACGGCAGCCTGGAGGAGACAGTTCAGCTGTCGCTTCAGTTCTGTTTTATCAGCTTCACATCGTCTGCAATAACAACACTAAGAATGTATTGATCTGTTTACTGAATGAACAAGTGTGAATATTAATATCCATGAAGAAGAAGTGAAGATCATTTAAAGGAAAACTCTAAAACACAGAATCAGCTGCTGGTTCTCTGTCTCCATCCAGTAGTTTGTTGTGTTTTTCTTCTTGGTGGATAACCGGCCAATCACAGACGAGGTGACGTCACCTCCAGATATTTGCAGTTTGATATGAGAAAATGTTTCAGGATGTAAAACATCAGCGGTAAACGTCAGGTTTTGGTGTCAGTCCCTCAGAATCAAAGAGCGAGGGCTTCTTTCTAGAGCCGCCATTTTGCACCGAGAGACGTTCAACAATCATACAGGGAGAAATCCATCGTAGAAGAGGAGAGAGACCAGTTTCTCCACCACAGGAGCAGGAGAGAGACCAGTTTCTCCACCACAGGAGCAGGAGAGAGACCAGTTTCTCCACCACAGGAGCAGGAGAGAGACCAGAATGCACTGCAGCAGCAGGAGAGAGACCAGAATGCACTGCAGCAGCAGGAGAGAGACCAGAATGCACTGCAGCAGCAGGAGAGAGACCAGAATGCACTGCAGCAGCAGGAGAGAGACCAGAATGCACTGCAGGAGCAGCAGAGAGACCAGAATGCACTGCAGGAGCAGCAGAGAGACCGGTTGGATTGATCAGTGGAGTTTTCCTTTATTCTGATAATCAATATTTTCTTAGTAAAGTAGAAACACTAAAGAATTCGTTGCAATAATAAGTCTCCGGTGTGTTCGAGCGTCAGACTGGGAAACGACCGGCAGGCCGCCATCTAGACTGCAGGTTCCCAAAGCGAGGTCCGCGGCCCCTCGGGAGTCCCGGAGGGAAGTCCGGGGGTCCGGTCCGCTCCGGCTCCCAGCATGCTTCAGTCTTCCAGCTGCAGCAGCTTCTGTCTGCAGCCGCTTCATGAAGGAATCAGTTCAGTTCAGTCCAGTTCAGTTCAGAACTGAACTAAAAAAACGACAGGGAACTGGACTGAACTGGAATTTCAGGAAGTTTAATTTAATCAATGAAATTCTGTGAAATTCCATGTTTTGTTTTTTCTTCCCACATATCAGATTCCACGTGTTCTATATGATCAATACTGAACATCAGAACATGTTACAGAACCTTTCAGCTGGTATTGGATGCAGAGCATGTAATGTAATCAATACATTATGACTGGATGTGTTTGATTAGGTGAACTGTCTTTTATCTGATTCATAATGTTTTGATTCATAATGTTCAGCGAGACAAACTGTTAGAAGAGGAATCCTGTCGTTCACATGCTGGTTCCTTCCAGCTCGGACTAGACTGGACTGGACTGGACTGGACTGGACTGGACTGGACTGGACTGAGTTCAGATCCAGAGCTGCTGATGTTTTTACAGAACAACATGGAGTTGAATGAACTTGTTTTCTGGCAGCGACTCAATAAAGCGCAAAATTTTCTTTTAACAGATTTCAGTTTTCTGTCTTTCTTCTGCTTCTGTTTCCTTTTTAATTAATTACATCAACAAACTTCAAACAGCATCAAGAAGTTTCTCTACAGACAAAGATTCAAACAAAACATAACTTACAACACAATATATATACAATATATATGTTTTATACATAGGTGTTCTTTTCTGTCAGTTCATCCTGTCAAAGTTCAATATATTCTATAAATAAATACAAATAGACAAAATCTAAACAGACCAAAGTCCAACATAAATCCACAGAACTTCATGTTTCTTCTTCATTTTGCAGCTTTTGGGCATTTTTGCTTTTAACTTATTTAAAGGATTTGAAATATAATGTGAAATCATGAAAGCAACAAACTCTGGAGGATCTTAAAAACATTTCTGTACGAAGCCTCTGACATGATGAACTGATGAATTTGTCTCAGAAATAGAAGAGAATTGAATTTTTTTTTTCCTCATCTTGATGCAACAGGTTTCCTGAACTCAAGCTGAACAGAATGAAATATATAAATAAATATGAATAGGGAGACTGAGGATTAACTAACAGTTACAACTGATAAAATATGAAATATAAGCATCATGAAAAATGCAGCTTACAAATGCAGACTGTATAATTAATATAAGATTCATGCAACAGAAGAAAATACCAAATTGAATATTTATTTATTTTTATTCTACGTGTTTCTGTTGACTTGTCTTCTGTCTTCATCTGTCGATTCAAGCGCTTTGGAAACGTTATTATTATATTATTTACTTTTTACTTTATAACTTTAAAGGTGTTGTACAGATACAGTAGATGAAGTTGTGTCTGAGCGGACAGCGCCGCCTGCCGGCCGCCGCAGGACGCTGCCGGGCCGCCGGGTGATGCCTTCAGGTGCTGTCTGAAACATCGGAATTCTGAAGACGAGACCAACAGGACTGTGGAGTGGGAAACTGAAACCGACGAGATGAGACTGTGGAAGTCTGTCGGTGAGAGTGTTCTGTTGTTTAATGTTTGTTTGTTTATTCTGTTGTTGTGTTGTTGTCTGGTGGAGCGTCACCTGACTCGCCCCTCAGGTAAAGTCCCTGCAGCTAGTCATTTATTACCAGAATCAAGTCCAAACCTGCTGATATCTACACTGCTGGGGACAAGGTGGAGCAATAACTGATGACTGACAACATCTCATTATTACTGACTAGATATTATCATTATTATTATTATTTGGTCACTGTGATTAATTTATCAAATTAGTAGCTGGACACCAAACTATCAGCTCAGAGGAACTTTGGTCCTGATGGGATTTTTCTGTGGATTCCAAATAAATATCCAGTGACTTCTGCTTGATTTCTATCAACATTATAATGTTGAAAACTACAAGATCAGGTTTGGACTCACTGAGGAAACGGCATGGCAGTGTGCTCCCTTGCTCCTACTGACACCATGTTATTCGTCATTCTATGATGTGAATAATTAATTTAAAGTTTAGTCATCACATATTATTTGTTGTTAATAAATGAGCTAAGACATAATCTACATGCCTGATGAGCATCTTATCCTGTGTATTCTGCACAGCAGCTGTGTGCTGATCGGTTCCTAAAATAAAACAGCTACCAAAAAACACAACTTTTGTAACAGGCTCCGTTTTGTTGAGATTTCCACGCAGTTCGTATTTCCGAGCCTCGCAGCAGCCCCTGAACGCAGCAGAGGCAGTCAGCTCGGCTCTCCATTTCGCTCCGGTCTGTTTATCGCCTCGCCGCCTCTCTGACCTTTTACACCCGTTTAAAAGAAATGGGAACTCTTTAATTTTCCCCCGACGACGTTTCATTCGGCTCTTCACCGCCCGCCGGACTCAGAACATCAGACTTGATTTTTTCCTTCTCGGCTGTGAGCTGAAAAAACGGTGAGTGTTTCTCTCCGGTGAGCCGAGCGGGGCCGCGCTCTCCCGCGGCGGCCGGCCCGCGGCGGCCGCGCGGCCTCCGGCTCTCCTGGAACTCGAGTCCCGCGGTTCGTGTTTCGGGTCGCAGGCCGCGGATAGAGCCCCCTCAGTGGGCAGCGAGTCCGGACTGAAAAATAGATGTGAAATAGAAACAGACGCGTCTCGCCACAGCAGCGGGTCTTTCTGTTGGGAGAAAAGCTGTTTAATGGAGGAAGTTGCTGTTATTCTAGCTAGTATTACGGTTAGCTAGCGTGGAGCTAACGCCAGCTAGCCGGCTAATGTTAGCTCTACGGGTTTTGCTGCTTGGTATTTTTTTGTGCTGGATAACAAACCAACACACAACCTGCTGTAGGCCTCTGGAGTTCCCGGGACTGTGTGTGAAACCTTTACTCGGGAATGTGTTGTTTACCGGCCCGTCGGACCGCCCGGGCTAGCTGGGCTAGCTGGGCTAGCAGGTAGCAAGTGAAGGTAAAGCTTGGAAACTAGAACAACTCTTTCTAACTGAGCTGTGGACGCTGCTGGTCTGTTAGCCGCTAGCTGCAGCTTAGCTGCTGGCCTCAGATCCTCTTACGGCAGCCCGTGTGATGAAACCAGCGGCTCCTTCTGCCAGGAGCAGATGATGAAACTCGGGGACACAGACACCTTTGTCACGTTGGGCTGAACCGTGTAATCACACAGAAGCAGTCTCTCTTTCTCCCACTGTACAAGACACAGGAGTCTTGTTCTGTGTTCACACTGCAGTTTCTCTTCAGTCAGTACAGTTCAACTCTGAGGAAAATGTAAAGGCCTTTAGGACAGATAGACAGATAGACAGACAGACAGACAGACAGACAGACGGCCTTTTAACTCTGTTCCTATCAGGAGTGATTGTGTCACTGATGGCTTGGTGGCGGAGGAGGATTGTGATTGAATCCTGTTGGTTGGAGATGTGACCTGGTGTTGTGAAGTGACAGACTGTCCTGCAGTCCAGTCAGTCCAGTCCAGTCCAGTCCAGTCAGTCCAGTTAGTCCAGTCCAGTCCAGTCCAGTCAGTCCAGTTAGTCCAGTCCAGTCCAGTTAGTCCAGTCCAGTCCAGTCAGTCCAGAGAATGAAGGACTGAACCGGGAGCAGCAGCTCAGATTGAGTCTGAGCAAAGCTGCTGTTTTGCTGCTGATCGCTGACCTGATTTGGACTGAGGTGGACACAGGACACCGCCGAGGCTGGAGGGTGAAAGCCAAACCTGGGAGCAGGAGGCTGTGTGGCCCGGGACCTGGAGGGGGTGTGTGTGTGTGTGTGTGTGTGGAGGGGGGGCGGGGTGCGGGGGGGGGGGGGGGCAGGACGCTCTCTGGCAACTTGTGATTAATCTGTTGATAAGAGGATCTGTCTCCCCAAAGCCTGTTTATAGCCGAGCAGGCAGGCAGAGAGACAGACAGACAGACCGGCCGACCGGCTTCAAATTAGGCCTAATCAACTTAGCCTGGACCCAGCAGCTCCCAGCATGCCGCGCTCCACCCGACTCCGCCGTGTTCAACTGCTGCTGCATTCCAGAGAACGAAGGAAAGTCTGAAATTCAGAATTCCTGCTCGGAAAAATGTGACAGAGCGACTCTTCAGGTTGGAATGACAAGAAGGAAACTAGAGATTTCTGACAGCAACACACACACACACACACACACACACCTGCTGCATTACTTTAACATTTAGCCTATATTACAATTTACAGTTTCCCATTTGGCAGACGCTGCTGTCCAAAGTGACGAACACATGACATTTCCTACATCCTCAGAATACAGTTCAGTTTGAGTTCCAGCGTCACATGACCTCAAATCGATCAAACAGCTGACTGGTTAAACACGGACAGTCCCGACAGTCAGTGACATGACATCAGCTTAATGAGGAGGTGAGTTTGCATCAGTCAAATGAAATCTGGCGGCGTCCGTGTGTTTAAGGAGCCGTTCTGCTGGAAGGATCAGCGGTCGGGATTACGACCCGCCAGCTGGGAATTTCTGACTTTGAACGCAGCATTCGTGTTGAAAGAGCATTGTGTGTGTGTGTGTGTGTGTGTGTGTGTGTGTGTGTGTGTGTGTGTGTCGGGTTTAATTCTGCTTCACAGTCACAGAAGATGACTTGCAGTGAGATTTGAGGCAGTTCTCCCAGGGGAAAAAGCTTCTTTCAGGGAAATCAGCCGGTCGAACCGGTGAAGTTTGGGTTCAGCATGAAGTTTGAAGGGCTGGAGTGTGTGTGTGTGTGTGGTGTTTATTGGGGTGTGTATTGTGTGTGTGTGTGGCAGCTGTTGTGTTGGAGGTGGCAGGTTCAGCTCCAGAACAGGTTTGGTTTGGTTCCCCTCCTCTCTGTCAGCTCTGTTGTTCATCATCAGAAGTGTTGATGGTGTCTGAGCGGCCGCTCTCTGCGTCGACTCGCCCCGCGCAGCGTCGCCCGCCTGCGGCCCGCCGCGGCCCGCCTGCCGCCGACCAACTGGTCATATCCAGGCGTTCAGATTTGCATATCGGCTGCGGTGGGAAGCCGGTTTCAGCATCGACGCTCCGAAGCTCCCTGTCTGTCTGCAGGCCGGCAGAACGCTGCTGGGTTTGTAAACCTCTGAGACTCTGGTAGAGTCCTGGGTCGTGTCTCTTCCTCATGATAAAACCCCAAAATCAGTGATTCTGTGATCTGTTGCTCCGGTAGAGGACACTGGAGAATTGTGTTTTTTTTTTAAATAATTGTAAATAGGTGAAAAAAGCAGATTCTGCAATATATATATATATATATATATATAAAAAAAACAAGTCTCACTTTTTTTCCACCAATTTACATAATTATGTATTATTTCCTTGGTTCCATCATACGTTTCCTCTGACTGGATTTCGGTGTTCCACTTGTTCAGACTGAAAGGTTTAATAAACATAAAGAAAGAGATTCACTTCAAATCACTTCAGCAGCAGGACTCGTTTTTTATATATCATCAGAATCTGCTGTGTCGGCGTTCCTTTATGTGCTAGAAGTGATTTTCAGACTGTTCCTCCAGACAACGGCAGTGAATGGGGAGAGAAAAAAACTCTCCAGTCTCCTCTACCGGAGCAACAGATCACAGAATCACTGATTTGGGGTTTTATCATGAGGAGGAGACACAACCCAAGACTCTACCAGAGGAACACAGAGCTAACTGCAGTTTCCTCATCAGAAGCTGAGAGACGACATGAGTTAAAGCAGTCAGGCTGCTGCTTCATTCACCGTCTGTCTGTCTGTCTGCCTGTCTGTCTACCTGCCTGCCTGCCTGTCTGTCTGTCTACCTGTCTGTCTGTCTGTCTCTAACATACAGAGAAACAGTTCAGTCTCTCTGTTGCTCTTTCTAATTCTAAAATCTGAGTGTTTTCATGTCTCCAGTAGTTCATTTTCTCACCTGAAAGACCAGTGGATTTAAAGGGTTTTCAGTTCAAGAGGTTTTTAAGTTAATAGATTTTAAGTTCAAGTGATTAAATAGAATAATATGTAGCTATTTCCTGGTTTGTACAGAAAGAGGCTCCAGATAAAGTCATGAAGATACTTTGAAAGTTAAAATATCTCAATCCTAAAATTCAAAACAGCTGCCAGAGGCTCGATCTGGTCTTCATTATTCAAATGTCTCTCTCTCTCTCTCTCTCTCTCTCTCTCTCTCTCTCTCTCTCTCTCTCTCTCTCTCTCTCTCTCTCTCTCTCTCTCTGTCTCTCTCTCTCTCTCTCTCTCTCTGTCTCTCTCTGCCTCTCTCTGTCTCTCTCTGTCTCTGTCTCTCCAGGTGAAGAGACTACATGTCCCAGAATCCTTGGTGAGAGTGAGTAACTGCTTCCTGTCCGTGTTTCCTCCCTCCGTCCGGTTGGTTGGATGAGTCCCAAACAGCAACAGCATCGTGAGCAGTGATTGGGCGCTGAGCCAGACCGGGTAGCCAACGGGGAGCCAGGTGAGAGGTCAGGTGACGCTGCTGTCACATCTACATGTTAGTCTTGACTTGATGCATGAAGAGAAGACTTGAGACTTGACTTGACTTGGGTTCTGGTGACTTGGGTTCTGGTGACTTGGGACTTGACTCTGACTTGTACTTTGATGACTTGAAAAGGTTTCTAAAGTCTTGACTTGAGATCTTGTGTTTGTGTAAATGACTTAGATTGAAAGTGATGAGATTTGTTCCAGCGGACGACTGAATTTAAATTCTGTTTTCTGAATTTGTATGGAATGATTGAATTTATTGAAGTTGAAACTGATTATAGAAATCAAACTCATGATGCTCTTACCAAGTTTTTATCCTATTAAAACCATATTGCATTGAAAAGTCCTAGATATTTAGTTTTCTTTAAGATATTAAATTGATACTGGACTCTTGATTTGTTCTGACTTGACTTGCTGTTCTACATTTAGACTTAGACACTTTAGACATTTATGTATATGAAAACGTCACAGATTAACACTTGAATTTATTGAAAACATACATATTGTACCGTATGTACTTTGATCACACAAACCTGTAAATAGCCTTTGCGTTCCTCCTGTGTGTGTGTGTGCAGGATGGGACTGGTTCAGTGAACTGGGTCTTGTGCTTTTTGTCCCTGCAGGCTAGCCATCATGGCGGACGTGGACCCGGACACCCTGCTGGAGTGGCTGCAGATGGGACAGGGAGACGAGCGCGACATGCAGCTGATCGCTCTGGAGCAGCTGTGCATGCTGCTGCTCATGTCCGACAACGTGGACCGCTGCTTCGAGACGTGAGTCCAGCTCCGCCGCCGCACCACGACCCACACCACGAACCGCACCACGACCCGCACCACGACCCACACCACAAACCGCACCACGACCCGCACCACGAACCGCACCACGACCCGCACCACGACCCACACCACAAACCGCACCACGAACCGCACCACGACCCGCACCACGAACCGCACCATGACCCACACCACAAACCGCACCGCGAACCCATCCGCGAAACGATCCGCGAACTGCACTGCGAACCGCACCGCGACCCGCACCACGAACCGGTCCACGACCCGCACCACGACCCGCACCACGACCCGCACCACGACCCGATCCACGAACTGCACCACAACCCACACCACGACCCACACCACAAACCGATCCACGAACCGCACTGCGAACCGATCCACGAACCGATCCGCGACCCGCCCCACGAACTGATCCACGAACTGATCCACAAACCGATCCACGAACCGATCCACGAACCGATCCACACTGGCTTTCTGCTCACATACACACATACATTTATGTTCCCAATATTATAGTTCTGTAATAAGTTGTTGACTACTGTTATTAAAATACAGTGTTAAATGAAAATATTAACTTTGGGGTTTGAATTTGCCCTGAAGGTTATTTGAGATAACGACCGTCTTGTTGAACATTATTATTACACGGCCCGGAAATATTGATTACAAATAATATGATTAGAAATGAAAGTGATGTAGCAGCTTCCAGCAGGACTGTCTACAGGAACCAAGCAGTAATGTCTTTTTGCCATAAGGTGGCACCAGGTAATTTGATCAGAAATCAACAAAATTGATCAGACGCCTTGACTGTACTGGCTAATCAGAATTGGGTATTCAACAGAGCATGTATTCTCACAGTGTGTTGGGACTCAGAATGGGATGCTGGTCTGTTTGGATGTGTTCTCCACCTGACAGGAGAAATAATGGACTTTAAGAACCATGAGGAAACTGAACTGGTTTAGGAGGCGGCCAAACAAGCCTGTCCGTCAAACAAACCAACAGACACAAATCTATCCGTCAGTAATGTTTCCTGATAAAGGGCTAAGGTCATTGGCTGGAAAGGTTTTAGCACCCTCATCAAAATAGTCCAAACTTCTCTGTGTTTTAGTAACATCCAGGTAACTGTGATGCCACAACAGAATAGAGCAGGCTGCACCAAACTACAGTAGACTAGATTCAGATGCAGTAGAATAACGCTTCCAAAAACGTTGTTTAATCTTAAATTAAGCAGGTAAAGTAGTTACTAGATTATAAGAATTTAGTTTTATCTTTAAACTCAACCAAAAGACCCTCCATGGTTATTAAAGCGGGCCATTTAAAACCCAATTTATTACATTTACATTTTATTACATTTATTTACTTTATCTTACTCTCTTATCCAGAGTGACTTCCACTGAGGTCAACAGTAGAATCTCCTTCAATTCCTAGATTAACAACATTACAAGCAGCTAATAGTAAGGAGGCCAAAGGTCAGAGGTCACGGTACCCAGACCTCCCTCTGACCCTCCTCTCTTTCTCTCCCTCCTCCAGCTGTCCTCCTCGAACCTTCCTGCCCGCTCTGTGTAAGATCTTCCTGGATGAGAGCGCCCCGGACAACGTGCTGGAGGTGACGGCGCGGGCCATCACCTACTACCTGGACGTGTCGGCGGAGTGCACCCGCAGGATCGTGGGCGTGGACGGAGCCATCAAGGCGCTGTGCAACCGGCTGGTGGTGGTGGAGCTGAACAACCGGACCAGCCGCGACCTGGCAGAGCAGTGCGTCAAGGTACAAACTGGGCCAGGAGCCGGGGGTTTGGGTCCGTGATCAAGGCACGAGCCGGGGGTTTGGGTCCGTGATCAAGGCACGAGCCGGGGGTTTGGGTCCGTGATCAAGGCACGAGCCGGGGGTTTGGGTCTGTGATCAAGGTACGAGCCGGGGGTTTGGGTCCGTGATCAAGGTATGAGCCGGACCAGGAGCCGGGTTTTGGGTCCGTGATCAAGGCACGAGCTGAGTGAGGAGCCGGGGGTTTGGGTCCGTGATCAGGGCACGAGCCGAGTGAGGAGCCGGGGGTTTGGGTCCGTGATCAAGGTACGAGCCGGGCCAGGAGCCGGGGGTTTGGGTCCGTGATCAAGGTACGAGCCGAGTGAGGAGCCGGGGGTTTGGGTCCGTGATCAAGGTACGAGCCGGGCCAGGAGCCGGGGGTTTGGGTCCGTGATCAAGGTACGAGCTGGACCAGGAGCCGGGGGTTTGGGTCCGTGATCAGGGTACGAGCCGAATGAGGAGCCGGGGGTTTGGGTCCGTGATCAAGGTACGAGCCGGGCCAGGAGCCGGGGGTTTGGGTCCGTGATCAAGGTACGAGCCGGGCCAGGGGCTGGGGATTTGGGCCCATGATCGTGCAGTCAAGGGTTCTGGTCTACTAAAATGACCGACGGCACACAATTAGAATAATGATGGTGCTTTTTAAAGGGTAGTAGACAACTGAAGTCCTCGGTTGACTGAAGGCGGGGACACGTTAAAAGATTTTTCCTATCATAAGCAACAATGAAAAGATTGAGCAGCATCATTTAACAACTGAAATTTGCAGATTTCCAGTCTGTTGTCACATACACACACACACACACACACACACACACACACACACACACACATCAGCTGTCTTTGAGGAGCACAAATCAAACGACCATAGACATATAAAAAAGACTGAGAATAAGCGGCCGCAGTTCTCTCATGAGAATGTGATTTTTCATGGTACACTTGCGCTTTATATGTATTTTTCTGCAATATTTTGATACCAAAACAAACATACAGACCATATGGCTTCCAACAGTTGTGGTTTGTGCAGCGATTGGCATGGAAAAAAGAGGGAGAAGACATTCAGGTTTCTTTTTCTCTCCTGGCTCAGCCATTGCGCACTTTGGATCTTGTGTTTATTTTTCCCCCTCTGCTTCGTCTGTCGCGAGCTCAATTTTCATTGGCTGTTGTGTAAAGAAAAATCACAACACAGAAAACAAGGATCCGATTCTGTAGCTCATATCCATGTGATCCAGATGGGAATTGTGAAAATGCGACTCCATGCAGCTTTTTGCTGTTCACACTGATAGAAAACCTCAGATCTGAGTCACATGGAGGGAAACGGTCTGCAGTGTGAACGCAGTCTGGCTGTTTTGACTTGTTATCAGACTCGTCAACGCTCTGATGTCATTAATTCGATAAGCCAGGTCACTTCTCTCTCACCGGGCTCAACCTGTTTTGTTCCAGTAAAATCTCATCAGAGAGTCTGTATCTTCTCTTCTATCTTCAGGACGTCTCGTGTCAGGATCTATTGTTATCAGGAGAGTTATCTGAGTTTTACTGTCAGTGTTTTACAGCATCATCAACACTGATGATCCTCAGCAGACAGTCAGTGTCAGTCAGGTGAAGCTGAGGAAGGTGTGATGGTGAACTGCAGCTGGGGCCAGCAGTGTTCAAAGTGTTGTGTATCTTAACATACAACATGTCGGGCGTCCTGGAGGCTCGTACCATGTGACCACAACATCCTGGTTCCAATCCGGCCTGGGACCTCTCAATCAATCAATCAATCAATCAATCAGTCAATTATTTGTGTAGCACATTTCATAAGACGCAGCGCAATGTGCCGTCATATAAGAAATATTAAAAAAAAAAGGAGGAGAAAATTGAATCAGATTCCTACACAAAATCCCTCTGTGGCATCTCATCCCCCTCTGTCTCTCCCCAATATTTCCTGTCTCTCTCTACTGTAACCGATCTAATAAAGCCAAAAATGCCAAAAAATAATAATAAAATAAAAACATGTAAGTCATATCCATAAATTGGTCACCTGCTGATGAGCGTGTGAGCCTGCAGGTTTATCAAGAAACAGGCTGAGCTGCCAATAACAAATCAAACATGGAAAATTTAGCCTCGTTTTTGAAGTTATGGTTGAATTTCTACATGAGCATTAGCTCCTGCTGATGTTCAGGTCTCAGGTCTCCAAGTTAGTTCATGATCATTTTATTTGTCCAGTAGGATAATCTGGTGAAATTTCATATTGCCATTCCTTGGAGCTTTGAACAAAACGCAGACCTTTGGTACTTTGGTCATCCAATTTGCCTTTTATTTGGATAACTGCATAACCAAAATCAAATCAAACCGATCAAATCCCCCTCAGTCCGGTTCTCCGTTAGAGGCGGATTAAACATCAACTTTTAGTTCTTCATGCTGCAGTGCAGAGCTGAACAATTAATACAAAAATAAATAAATGTCAATATGAACTTCTGCAGTTTCTAAATCTCAGAGTCTGCAGGTAATTTCTTCAGAGAGTTTGGTCCAAACTGGAGTTTTAGAATCAAAACCTTCATCAGACTCAAACTCAGTAAATCTGCTCACTCGCATCTAGTTTAACTAAATCACTTTTCTTTAAACGGTTTTAAAGTTGTAAAAAATGTATGACAAGAAAACTTGTGATGAATCGCAGTTTAAATCGCAATATTCTGTCAAATAATGTGAGTTATATTTTTGGTCAGTATCTGTCAGCTCACTGCAGTGTGTGTGTGTGTGTGTGTGTGTGTTTGGGTTTTGGAGCGGAGCCACACAGCAGCAGACTGAGTCATGTGCTACCAAACATTTATTGATACACTGAAGGAACAACTGGCTTCTGTGTTCAGGACCGATCTGTTCCCCTGATAGAGGCAGGGGGACCAACTGATAGATATCTATTGATCAGTTCATTTGTTAATCTGTTGATTGATCTGTTAGAGAAGGGATGTGTTAAGCTTCCACTTATCTGTTTGCTGCTCTGTGTTCATTTATCTGAATATCTTGAATTTGTTAATCCAAGTATTAATGCGCCTGTCTCTGCGTAGCTGTTGGAGTTGATTGAGGAGTGTTAATTAGTGCTGAAATCAGCATCAACAGAAAATTAGTCGAGTAATGGTTTTAGTCGTTTATCAGTAAAAACACCAAACGTTTTCTGGTTGCAGCTTCTCAGATTTGCTGCTTTTCTGTTTCATCTCTTTATTAAATGAATCTTTGTGTTTCTGTCTGCTGGTCAGACTGAGGAAGAAACCTGAAGAATCACTTTGGACTCTGAACTGAGACGGGGATTTGTCTTTATTTTAGACATTTAATAGACTAAATGATTCATCGAAAAGAGAATAGAAGAAGAATAGATTAATTGATAATGAAAACAGCCCTACTGTTAATATATGAATCTATTAATCTGTGTTTCTGTAGCTGATCTGCACCAGAGGTTTGCTCTGTGTTGACCGTATCAATCTAATTTAAATAATCACCTCCTGTGTCCCTCCAGGTTCTGGAGCTGATCTGCACCAGAGAGTCGGGCGCTGTGTTCGAGGCCGGCGGTCTGAACTGCGTCCTGAGCTTCATCAGAGACAGCGGCCACCTGGTCCATAAAGACACGCTGCACTCGGCCATGGCGGTGGTGTCCCGGCTCTGCAGCAAGATGGAGCCGCAGGACTCGTCTCTGGAGACCTGCGTCGAGTCGCTGTCCAGCCTGCTCAAACACGAAGACCACCAGGTAACAGCAGCCTGGTTTATCAAAGCTCTTTATGAAAAAATCAGACCGGACCGGTAGAGGGAACTTCACAGGAAGGAGGAAAAGTCTTGTCTAGTCTGGTCATCTGTGAATTAATTCCAGATGTTCAGGAAGTTAGAGAGCAGACTGACTGACAGACAGATGTTCCAGTATTTACCAGCCGCTCTCTTTCCTCCAGGTGTCGGACGGCGCTCTGCGCTGCTTCGCCTCGTTGGCCGACCGGTTCACGCGTCGCGGCGTTGACCCCGCCCCCTTAGCCAAACACGGCCTGACGGAGGAGCTGCTGTCCCGCATGGCGGCCGCCGGCGGCACGGCAACGGGCCCCGCCTCTTCCTGTAAGCCGGGCCGGACCTCGACGGGCGCCGCCCCCTCTGCCGCCGACTCCAAACTCAGCAACCAGGTGTCGACCATCGTCAGCCTGCTGTCCACGCTCTGCAGGGGGTCGCCACTCGTCACACACGTACGTATCCCGACACCCTGTACAGTCTCCTGACACCCTGTAATGTCTCCCGACACCCTGTACCGTCTCCCGACACCCTGTACCGTCTCCCGACACCCTGTACAGTCTCCCGACACCCTGTACAGTCTCCCGACACCCTGTAATGTCTCCTGACACCCTGTACCGTCTCCCGACACCCTGTACCGTCTCCCGACACCCTGTACTGTCTCCCGACACCCTGTACAGTCTCCCGACACCCTGTACAGTCTCCCGACACCCTGTAATGTCTCCTGACACCCTGTACCGTCTCCCGACACCCTGTACAGTCTCCCGACACCCTGTACCGTCTCCTGACACCCTGTACCGTCTCCCGACACCCTGTACAGTCTCCCGACACCCTGTACTGTCTGTATCGTCTCCTGACACCCTGTATCGTCTCCTGACACCCTGTAACGTCTCGTGACACCCTGTACCGTCTCCTGACACCCTGTACTGTCTGTACCGTCTCCTGACACCCTGTACAGTCTCCTGACACCCTGTACTGTCTGTAACATCTCCTGACACCCTGTATCGTCTCCTGACACCCTGTATCGTCTCCTGACACCCTGTACCGTCTCCCGACACCCTGTATCGTCTCCTGACACCCTGTATCGTCTCCCGACACCCTGTACCGTCTCCCGACACCCTGTACTGTCTCCCGACACCCTGTATCGTCTCCCGACACCCTGTATCGTCTCCTGACACCCTGTACCATCTCCTGACACCCTGTACTGTCTCTACCGTCTCCTGACACCCTGTACCGTCTCCCGACACCCTGTATCGTCTCCTGACACCCTGTACCGTCTCCCGACACCCTGTATCGTCTCCTGACACCCTGTAACGTCTCCTGACACCCTGTACCATCTCCTGACACCCTGTACTGTCTGTACCGTCTCCTGACACCCTGTATCGTCTCCTGACACCCTGTACCATCTCCTGACACCCTGTACTGTCTGTACCGTCTCCTGACACCCTGCACCGTCTCCTGACACCCTGTACTGTCTGTACCGTCTCCTGACACCCTGCACCGTCTCCTGACACCCTGTACTGTCTGTACCGTCTCCTGACACCCTGTAACGTCTCCTGACACCCTGCACCGTCTCCTGACACCCTGTACTGTCTGTACCGTCTCCTGACACCCTGTATCGTCTCCTGACACCCTGTACCATCTCCTGACACCCTGTACTGTCTGTACCGTCTCCTGACACCCTGTAACGTCTCCTGACACCCTGTAACGTCTCCTGACACCCTGTACCATCTCCTGACACCCTGTACTGTCTGTACCGTCTCCTGACACCCTGCACCGTCTCCTGACACCCTGTAGGCCCAAAGATCTGAAGCTAATGAACAGTTTAGAAAAAGAGATGCTCCCTCTATTACACAAGTAATGGTTGTTATTAAAGGATAGATAGAACTGGATCCTCTAGATTTTATAGAAATTCAACGATGAACTTCAGAAAGTGATTTTTTTTATTTTCTTCTAAATTGCATATGTAGCATTTCAGAATAAAAGTCCCCCCCTCTTCTCCATTCTCCCTATTGTCCCCTCCCCCTCCCCCTCCTCCCTGCAGGACCTCCTTCGTTCGGCTCTGCCCGACTCGATGGAGTCTGCGTTGGGAGGAGACGAGCGCTGCGTTTTGGACACGATGCGTCTGGTGGATCTGCTGCTGGTTCTGCTGTTCGAGGGTCGGAAGGCTCTTCCCAAGTCCAGCGCCGGGTCGACGGGTCGGATCCCCGGCCTGCGGCGCCTCGACAGCTCCGGGGAGAGATCCCACCGCCAGCTCATCGACTGCATCCGCAGCAAGGACACCGACGCTCTGATCGACGCCATCGACACGGGGGGTAGGGAGCTACAGACGCTACTGACAGCACTGACACTACTGACAGTACAAACACTATAGACACAGGAGGTAGGGAGCTACTGACACGACTCACTGCACTGACACTGCTCACAGCACTGACACTACTGACAGTACAAACACTATAGACACAGGAGGTAGGGAGCTACTGACACTACTCACTGCACTGACACTACTGACAGTACAAACACTATAGACACAGGAGGTAGGGAGCTACTGACACTACTCACTGCACTGACACTACTGACAGTACAAACACTATAGACACGGGGTAGGGAGCTACTGACGCTACTGACACTACAGACGCTACTGACACTGCAGACACTGACGCTACAGACACTATAGACAACGGAGGTAGGACGCTACAGACAGTACTGATGCTACAGACACTACTGATACTATAGACACTATAGACAACAGAGGTAGGGCACTACTGACCATACAGACACTAGACACACAGACGCTACAGACAGGAGAAAGGACACTGACTGCTGCAGGTTCCACATCCCAGCATGCTCAGCGTTCCTGCAGCTTCCTGGATGCAGCATCCCAACCTTCACATTATCAGTTTATAAAGAAATGATGCAGAACATCAGAGCACGCCACAGACACAACAACAGCCTCCTGGTGTCAGTGTGTCAGTCAGTTTCACCTCTGAGCAGCAGAGAACACAACTGACCGACTGCTTTCTGTTGCAGCTTTTGAGGTGAACTTCATGGACGATGTTGGACAGACACTCCTCAACTGGGCTTCAGCTTTTGGCACACAGGAAATGGTAAAGATGATTAGTGAACAGACACACACACACACACACACACATACACACACACACACACCAAATCCTTCATTTGAATCCAGCAGTTTTTGTGTATAAAGGATTGAAATATTCCAAAATGTTCTAATATCTACACACTTTTGTTGACTTTCATTTGAGTCCTTTTCCATTTTGAGTCCTTCTGTGATTTCAGTGTGACTAACTGTGTGTGTGTGTGTGTGTGTGTGTGTGTGTGTGTGTGTGTGTGTGTGTGTTGTTTGCCAGGTGGAGTTCCTATGTGAGAGAGGAGCAGATGTCAACCGAGGTCAGAGGTCGTCCTCGCTGCACTACGCTGCCTGCTTTGGACGCCCACAAGTAGCCAAGGTAAAACACACACACACACACTCACACACATTTACCAGCCGTTGCGTAAACAAAAGTTTGTTTCCTTCCTTGCTCTCATTTTTCCAAAAAGTTAAATAAAATCTGCATTGACACCATTTCTCCACAGCAGCTGGAGCAGGTCAAAGGTCATGATAAAACAACACAGTATCCTCTGTAACGTGTGTGTGTGTGTGTGTGTGTGTGTGTGTGTGCAGACTCTGCTGCGTCATGGAGCCAACCCCGACCTGAGGGATGAAGACGGAAAAACTCCTCTAGACAAAGCCAGAGAGAGAGGACACAGTGAGGTGGTGGCTATCCTGCAGTCTCCTGGTGAGTACTACTACTGTTAATACTACTACTACTGTTTCTACTACTACTACTACTACTAGTCTTAGCACTACTACTACTAGTCTTAGCACTACTACTACTATTACTACTACTAGTGTTAGTAATACCACTGTAACTACTAGTGTTAGTGCTACTACTACTACCAGTGTTAGTACTACTACTACTACTACTACTACTACTACTACTACTACTACTACTGTTAGTACTACTACTGCAACTACTAGTGTTAGTACTACTACTGTTAATACTACTACTACTACTACTGTTTTTACTACTACTACTACTACTAGTCTTAGCACTACTACTACTAGTCTTAGCACTACTACTACTATTACTACTACTAGTGTTAGTACTACTACTGCAACTACTAGTGTTAGTGCTACTACTACTACTAGTGTTAGTGCTACTACTACTACCAGTGTTAGTACTACTACTACTACTACTACTACTACTACTACTGTTAGTACTACTACTACTACTACTACTGTTACTATCACTACTACTACTATACTAAATGTATGGTGATACTATAGTTATCAAGGCGAAAGTATCGTGATAGTATCGCGATAGTATCGTAACAGTATAGTATCATGATAGTATTGTGATAATATCGTATTGTGATAATATCGTGATAGTATTGTGATAGTATCAAGATAGTATCGTATTGTGATAGTATCGTGATAATATCATGATAGTGTCGTGAACTCTCTGCTGATTCCCACTACTGCTGATTCAAACTACTACTACTTTCTCCAGTGTAGTAAACTAGTACTACTAATAGTACACAGCTACTTTTTCTACTAGTACCAGTGAGACAAAACACAACAAGGTGGTGGTTATACTACTGTCTCCTGGTTAATAACATACTAGTATTACTACGAGCAGAGAAAGAAAACACAGTAGGTTGGTGGCCGTGCTGCTGTCTCCTGGTCAGTAACATCATACTAGTACTGAGTAGTTTTGGGATGAGAAGATTCCTTTAGACAAAGCCAGGTAGGAAAATGGTGCTTGTTAGTTTCTTTACTTTCTTCTCCTGGGAATTAAAGTGTATGTTACCATTAAACTCATAGTGAGTCCCTCTGTATGAGAGTGTCAGCCAAATGCCTTAAAAGTCAATATAATGTGTGTGTGTGTGTGTGTGTGTGTGTGTGTGTTGCAGGAGACTGGATGTGTCCGGTGAACAAGGGCGACGACAAGAAGAAGAAGGATGTGAACAAGGAGGAGGAGGAGGGCAGCGAGCCCAAAGGAGACCCAGAGATGGCACCCATCTACCTGAAGAGACTGCTGCCTGTTTTTGCACAAACCTTTCAGCAAACCATGCTGCCTTCTATTAGGTACACATAAAACACAGACTGCCCCTTTAAAACCATGCTGCCTTCTATTAGGTACACATAAAACACAGACTGCCCCTTTAAAACCATGCTGCCTTCTATTAGGTACACATAAAACACAGACTGCCCCTTTAAAACCATGCTGCCTTCTATTAGGTACACATAAAACACAGACTGCCCCTTTAAAACCACACTGACTGATAATACTATAGATACAGAATAACACAGACTGCCCCTTTAAAAGCATGTTAACTGTTATTAGCTGCAAAATGAAACCATACTGTTAGATACCCAGAATAAACAGACTGTCCCTTTATTAACCCTAACCCTGTGACCTGTTACAGCTCAGAACAGTTACTGCTGATTCTCCTCAAACTCTCTGAAGGCTTTCCGTCTTGACTGACTGTTGTCTGACTGTTGTTTGGTTGTTGTCTGTCGTTGTCCGACTGTTTGTCTGTCTGTTGACTGCCTGTTTCCCGCCTGTGTCCCTGCAGGAAAGCCAGTCTGGCTCTGATCAGGAAGATGGTTCACTACAGCAGTGAAGTCCTGCTGAAGGAAGTGTGTGACAGCGAGACGGGACACAACCTGCCCACCGTGCTGGTGGAGATCACTGCTACTGTGCTGGACCAGGAGGTACGTACACACACACACACACACACACACACACACACACACACCATGCTGGTGGAGATCACTGCTACTGTGTGATCAGATCCAAACAGTCAGCTAATGTTGCTCCATTAGACTTTATTGTTACATCTAAATACAAATAACCCTCTCTCTCTCTCTCTCTCTCTCTCTCTGTCTCTCTCGCTCTCTCGCTCTCTCTCTCAGGATGATGATGACGGTCACCTCCTGGCTCTTCAGATCATCAGAGATCTGGTGGATAAAGGAGGAGATGTTTTCCTGGACCAGCTGGCCAGACTGGGAGTCATCAACAAGGTGTCGACTCTGGCTGGCCCCGCCTCCGACGACGAGAACGAAGACGAGGCCAAGCCTGAGAAGGTGGGGAGGGGGGGAGGGGAGGGGGGGAGGGGAGGGGGAGACGGACGGGGGGGGGGGATACATTTGAAGAATACATTCACTCTCTGTTCTTTGTCCAATCAGAATCGTCGTGGCGTTTTTGAAAAAAGACTGGTGGTTAATCTGAAACATGGATCTCAGTCAGCTCCAGCTCCTGCTGTTTCATCCTCAGCCAGAACACTCAGGCTGCGGGTCGCTGTGTCCGGGTGAAATTTGTTGGTTTTCCATTTTGAAAATCAAGAGAGAAACAGCGAGCTCCACCTTCTCCGTCTCTGATTGGCCAGTTAACAGATAATTCTGTGTAGTGCGGCCTGAAAACCGTTCAGATGGTTTCAACTTTTGACGTACAGAAAGATCCGGTGTGTGAAAGACAGAGAGCCATAGATTAGCAGAGAGAGAGAGAGGGAGACAGAGGGAGAGAGAGGGAGACTGAGAGAGAGAGAGAGAGGGAGACTGAGAGAGAGAGAGGGAGACTGAGAGAGAGAGAGGGAGACTGAGAGAGAGAGAGGGAGAGAGAGAGAGAGAGGGGGAGAGAGAGAGAGAGGGGGAGAGAGAGAGAGAGGGGGAGAGAGAGGGAGACTGAGAGAGAGAGGGAGACAGAGAGGGAGAGGGAGAGGGACGTGCTGAGGTCGGCTTCTGATTGGATTTCACTTCTTCCTTCAGCAGAACTTCACTGCTGTAGTGAAGCTGCATGTTTTAGTTGGCTGTCCCTTTACGGTGGTGTCTGTCCCGCAGGAGGAGGAGGTGCAGGAGGACGCCCGGGAGGTGCAGCAGGGGAAGCCGTACCACTGGAGGGACTGGTCCATCATCCGAGGGCGGGACTGTCTCTACATCTGGTCGGACGCCGCGGCGCTGGAGCTGTCCAACGGGTCCAACGGCTGGTTCCGCTTCATCCTGGACGGAAAACTGGCGACCATGTACAGCAGCGGCAGTCCAGAGGGGGGGTCAGACAGCTCCGGTACACACACACACACACACACACACACACACTAGAGCTGCACGATATTGATAAATAATCATATTGCAATTATTTAGCTGAATAGTACAGTTGTGATATAAATTGCATTACAGTATACAGACGGATTTCAGATTGAAGATGCTCTATTTGAATACAGTGAAGGTTTTTTTTGTGTTTGTTTTTAATCAGGTCGGAAGTCTCAGCAGCAGAATCCGGCTCATATTGAGATTTTCTTTTATTGAAGTGAATTAAAGAAAGCAAGAATCTTTCTCTCTGTCCTTTCCTAACTTCCTCCTCTTTCTCTCTCTCCTCTTTCCTCCCCCCTTTGCTTTCCCCCCAGAGTCCCGGAGCGAGTTCCTGGAGAAGCTGCAGCGGGCGAGGAGTCAGGTGAAGCCGGTGACGTCCAGCCAGCCCATCCTGTCCAGTCTGGGTCCCACCAAGCTGACGGTGGGGAACTGGAGTCTGACCTGCCTGAAGGACGGAGAGATCGCCATCCACAACTCCGACGGCCAGCAGGCCACCATCCTGAAGGAGGACCTGCCGGGCTTCGTGTTCGAGTCCAACCGGGGCACCAAGCACTCCT
>NC_136010.1:31889830-31909830 GCF_048128805.1 Centroberyx gerrardi | reverse complement strand
GAGTCTTAAACAGCATCAGCACACAAGAATCAATGTAAAAGAAAGTAATATAACAAGCAGTGTAACGAATTCCTGGGTTATCACTTTGGAAACGGCTAACTAGTAATTTATGTTAACGAGCCCAGCTGATGAAATGTATTGATTACAAGCAGTTATGATGTTAATATCAGTGTTCATATTGAATCCCAGTGTGCTGAAGAGAGAGCTGCTGAGAACGGCTCTTAAGAATCTGATCGATTATAGTTTTTAATATTATATCTTGTCCCAGTGTGTTGGAGGGGAGAACACATGCAGACTCTGGAGAACCTGATTAATTCCAGTTCTAAGCAGTCATGTTGTTGTTGTTGTTGTTGTTGTTGTTGTTGTGTCAGTGTGTGGAGGGGGAGAACACGTGGCGGGACCTGATGAAAACGGCTCTGGAGAACCTGATTGTGGTTCTGAAGGATGAGAACACCATCTCTCCGTATGAGATGTGCAGCAGCGGCCTGGTGCAGGCTCTGTTCACCGTGCTCAACAACGTGAGTCCAGTCACCTCACCACCTCACTACCTCACTATCTCACTATCTCACCACTTCACCACTTCACTACCTCACTATCTCACTATCTCACTATCTCACTATCTCACCACCTCACCACCTCACCACCTCACTATCTCACCACCTCACTACCTCACTACCTCACTATCTCACTATCTCACTATCTCACCACTTCACCACTTCACTACCTCACTATCTCACTATCTCACTATCTCACTATCTCACCACCTCACCACCTCACCACCTCACTATCTCACCACCTCACCACCTCACTACCTCACTATCTCACTATCTCACTATCTCACCACTTCACCACTTCACCACTTCACCACCTCACCACCTCACCATCTCACTATCTCACTATCTCACTATCTCACCACCTCACCACCTCACTATCTCACTATCTCACTATCTCACTATCTCACCACCTCACCACCTCACCACCTCACTACCTCACTATCTCACTACCTCACCACCTCACCACCTCACCATCTCACCATCTCACTATCTCACCACCTCACCACCTCACCACCTCACTACCTCACTATCTCACTACCTCACTACCTCACCACCTCACCACCTCACCACCTCACCACCTCACCACCTCACCATCTCACCATCTCACCATCTCACCTCTCACTACCTCACCATCTCACCACCTCACTATCTCACTATCTCACTACCTCACTACCTCACCCCTCAGTACAATCAGAGGAGGTATACATGTGTGTTAAAGTTGCAGTAAAGCCTGTTGGTCCACAGTGTGACTGCTGTTTGTTTGTTTGTTTGTTTGTTTGTTTGTGTGTGCAGAGTGTGGAGCTGGAGCTGAAACATGACTGTAAGCCTTTAATGGAGAGGATCAATGTCTTTAAAGCGGCTTTCAGCGAGAACGAAGACGATGAAAGGTAACGGCCGCCGCAGATCAATAACCATGTGCACTTCATCATCAATAACCATTAGAAACCATTAGAAACAGGATAATACTGGAATATTGTCAATATTGAAACATTTAATTTCATTTTCAATTCTATTTTTTTAATTTTTTTTTTAAATTCAAAACATAATTGAGAAGACAATGATACAATAACCAAGACAATAAGATCTAACTGCCGATATTTCTCTAAGAAGAGCTGGAGAGGGAGAATCCACATGTTTTTTCCTTGTTTTTAAGTTCAGTTGTTAGCAGATGTTGTTTTTCCTGCTTTTGTCGTTTCTTCCTGCATTGGAACGAGATAGCCACGCCTCCGGTATACGCCTTAGTAGTTTCCCATAAAAGGGCAGAATTGTCTGTTGATTGACAATTAATGGCTTGGAAGGATTTCAACTCAGTATTAAAATAGGATTTAGTTTATTGTTTATTGTCATTCCACATATGCATGACATACATACAGGGAACGAAACATCGTTTCTCTTGGACTACAGCGCAACACAGAAACACATAACATATAAAAACAGTTTGGTCTCTCACAATAGTTGCATTAAACTTCCAAAATCTAGTCCTATTGCTTAGTCCTTTAAGAGATAATTCCAACATCATACTTGCGTGGTCTGAAATGAAAATACTGCCTATTTGACATGAAATAACTGAATGTAGACACAATCCCGGTAAAAAGAAATAATCAATTCTGGTGTGGCACTGGTGAGGTGCAGAGAAGAAAGTATATTCCCTTACCTCGAGGATGCACCGTCCTCCATACATCCACAAATCCCAAATCTTCACATATAACGTTTAGTGATTTGGCCTGTGGAGAGAGAGCTATAGTCTTGTGGGGAAGTCTATCGATTAATGGATTCAGTAAGCAATTAAAATCCCCACCCACTATGGCAATTTCTGACTTTGTCTCCATAAGATCTAAGAACACCTTAGTTAGGAAATCTGAGGGACGGGCCGGGGGATAATACACATTCATTATTGAGATAACTGTGCCTTGCAAAGCAGCTTTCACAATAACATACCGACCACTCTTATCTTTGATACAATCCAACACTACAAAAGGTAACTTCTTCCTCACCAGAATAGCCACACCTCTACTTCTAGAAGTAAATAAGGAAAAAAACACTTGTTCAAAGCCCCCTTGTAATTTCAAATGCTCTCTCTAGTTGCCGCTTCCTCGCTTGCAGGGGACTCCAGACCTCTTCAATACCAAGGCTATAGGCCTTGGCCCGTCCTTTACACAAGCCTCATCCCAAACAGAAATGAAACATAACATCAGTGAAAGTTAAACGAGGCTACGCTTTACTCTTCCCTGGCACCCTAACATAGAATTTCACCACCCCATAAGCTCATTCACGGTGGCTAATACTGATTACCCTAACGTTGTTTATCACAGACTGTAATAAAACATAAGCTAGTATTTACACAATAGAAACCCACTCAGTCTGTCTCTCCACATTTATATTCCAGCGCATGGAGGAAGTAACATACGGCCTGTGGTAGTAAATGGTCACAAAAGAAAACTGTAAACTGAGGTACTCTCACAACCTAGTCATCCCACATATCAACTGAAGTCCAAAGTCATTCAGAAGCCGTGCCTCCACGGTCTTCCAATGAGCTGACAAACACGGCCGCTTCGTTTGGAGTATCAGATCTTCTCTGTATTCTATTTTACATTTTTTCAGCCGTGCCTTAATCTCATCAAATGACTTGTGCCTCCGAACCACAGCCGCCGAATAGTCACAGCCGCCGAATAGTCACTGAAAAAGGAGATCCTAATTCCTTTGCGACCCCGGTTCTCCCGGTTAGATCGGCCTGATTCAAGCCGCCGAGCTGCCTCCGTCACACGCTGTTTATCAGTGAAGTTATGGAACTTCACTATCACGGTCTAGGTCGTTGATTTGGGCCGGGTTTAGATGCCAAGGAACGATCGAGCTTCAGCCGCCCGGCCTTCGTGTCCATTTGGAGGTAGTCGGGGATCCACTTTTCAAAGAACCTCACAGGGTCCGATCCTTCTGAACCTTCGGGTAGGCCGACTACACGCATGTTGCATCTACGGCCACGGTTATCAAGGTCATCGATGTGATCTAACATGTCTCGTACTTGTTTCTCCAGGAGTGCTATCTTGGTTTCCGACGATAGCCGTAGCTTCCACAGTAGCAGTCCGTTCCTCCGCTTCTCCCACTCTGAGGGCAATCGCTTGCAACTGCGTAGTCTGTTCCTTAATGGCTTCCAAAACCGAAGTTATTTTAACATCAATGACTTTCGTGAGATTGTCAGTTATCCTGTCCAAAGCTCGGACAATACTTGGCTCAATCACGCCGGAGCTAGCCTCTGCACTGATTTCCACAGGTGACACACCTGGCTCTCCTAGGCTATCTGCGTCTGCTGGGACTTTCTTTGCCGAATTCTTCGTATTTCTGGGCATATTGGTAGATGCTTTCAAGAAATAGCTCATGTTAAAGCACTCCCGTTACCAAACTCTGCACTTTCACCGTTAGGTATGTAAAAAAGTAGGATTAATTATACAAAAACGCCACCAGAGCTCACAGCGGCGTACACTCTACGGCACCATCTTCCATGCATTTTCAATGCAGTTGAAAATAGTCAAGATGTTGATAGAAGATGCCAGGAGTAAAAAGTGCAATAAAATAATAACTAAAATAACTGTTCCTGTAATTGATCAATGGTAATAATCCTGATCAATACCTTTAGCCACAGTATCAGCAGCCATGCAGTCCCACTTCCCACACAGATTATAAATGTATCTTCTAAAAATAAAACATCTTTTTATGAGATGAATCTGGTCAAAATCTGCTATTGTGTTGTCTGTTGTTTGGAAATATCAGATTAAATGTGAACATCTCCCTGTGTGTGTGTGTGTGTGTGTGTGTGTGTGTGTGTGTGTGCAGCCGACCAGCCGTTGCCTTAATCCGTAAGCTGATCGCTGTGCTGGAGTCAATCGAACGTCTACCTCTGCATCTGTACGACACGCCGGGATCCACATACAACCTGCAGGTGAGGAGGGTGTGTGTGTGTGTGGGGCGCTCTGTTCTGACTGGTTGTGGGCGGGGCCAGAGTCTCCCATCACATCTATGCATTGATCTGCAGCTACAGTGTTGAACAGGCAGATCGTGGATGTTTTGCTGCTCTGGTGACTCATCACTTTCACACTCTACCAGTCAGACATTTGGACACATTTTTCTTTATTTTCCACGTTAGAATAACAGTTAAGGCATCCAAACTTCGTTTCTGAGAAGGTTCTTCCTGTCGTCTTTCAAAATAAAAGCTGTAGAGAACTGAAGCTTTGAACAGCTGGAATCAACTTCTCCAGTTTGAGCTGCTGTTCATGAAACTAAAGCATCATCTCAGCAAGAAAGCGCCTGAATCTGATTGGCTGTTGACGGCCGATGATGGTGAAAAGTTCAGCTGTGAACACGAGCTTGTTGAGCGTCCAATCATCAGCTGAGGTTCTCTGGTCACTCAGACAGTAGTAAACCATGAACCTTTTGGATGTGTGTGTGTGTGTGTGTGTGTGTGTGTGTGTGTGTGTCAGATCCTGACCCGGCGGCTGCGGTTCCGTCTGGAGCGAGCGCCGGGGGAGACGGCTCTGATCGACCGGACCGGACGCATGCTGAAGATGGAGCCGCTCGCTACTGTGGAGTCACTGGAGCAGTACCTGCTGAAGATGGTGACATCACACTCGCACTGACATCACACTCGCACTGACATCACACTCACACTGACATCACACTCACACTGACATCACACTCGTACTGACATCACACTCGCACTGACATCACACTCGCACTGACATCACACTCGCACTGACATCACACTCGCACTGACATCACACTCCCCCCCCCCCCCCCCCCCAGGTGGCGAAGCAGTGGTACGACTTCGAGCGCTCGTCCTTCGTCTTCGTGAGGAAGCTGAGGGAGGGTCAGACCTTCACCTTCCGGCACCAACACGATTTCGACGAGAACGGCATCGTCTACTGGGTGGGAACCAACGCCAAGTAAGCACTTTTAAATCTTTATTTCAAGTTTTCAGCAACATCCTAAATCGACATTTTATTGAAGTTAGTGCTGCTTGGTGGATTATGTTTGTCAAATTAAAGAGCGGCTCCAAATGGTTTAGAAAAGGTCTTGAGTCACATTTTATGTCGCTTGATTTATGTGTTGACTGGTTTTCCTTTGGGTCCTTAAACGGGCTAAAGGTCCCATATTATAGAAATTCAGATTTTCTTACATTTATATCCATATTTTGTTTGAGTGGTTAAATTTGGAGTTGTTGCATTTTCAGACTCCTCCTGATTGGCTCCTCACTAAAGAATGACTGAAATCCGTCCAATCAGGGTCCAGTTTGCAGCATTTGAACTGAAAGCGTCCACTCAGCAGGTTTACCTCATTTGAATTAGAGGAGCCGCTGCTGTCGGCCAATCAGAGTCCAGTATTGTGAGACTTGGTCTTCACATTCATTCAGTTTAACTCATTCAATTCAACTGTAACAAACTACATTTATCTGCAGAACATCATGAAGAACATGATTCTGATCCTGAGACAGAGGAGAAACTGAATGATCTGAGACCTTTAAAGAGTCCAGCAGAACGATCCTGTGTCCTGGGAAACCTCATCTAACAACAGTGACTGTGTTTACATGGACTTGAGTATCCCGGTTATGATCGGGTTTTTAAAGTATCCCGTTTTTGTGTTTACGCATGTAAACATCATATCCCGATTTCAGAAACCTGGATAAGCCCTTATCCCGTCCTTCGTCATCACAGGCGCCTGCGCACACAGCATGCAGTAATCAGTAACTGGGATACTAGTATCTATCATGTATACGGGGATATGAATAACCAGATTTCTCTGTGTTCCATGTAAACGCCATATCCCGAATATGATCAGAACCGGGATAAGCCTCATAACCGGGATACTCAAGTCCATGTAAACGCAGTCAGTGATGTGTGAATTCTTTTTCGGATGGATTTCAGTTAAAAATGTTCTGATCTCTGTTCGGTGCAGGACGGCCTACGAGTGGGTGAACCCCGCCGCCTACGGCCTGGTGGTGGTGACATCATCAGAGGGGCGGAACCTCCCCTACGGCCGATTGGAGGACATCCTTAGCCGGGATAGCTCCGCCCTCAACTGTCACACCAACGACGACAAGAACGCCTGGTTCGCCGTCGACCTCGGCCTCTGGGTGATTCCCTCAGCGTACACACTGAGACACGCCAGGTAATAAAACAAACACACCCTGAGACACACCAGGTAGTAAAACAAACACACCCTGAGACACACCAGGTAGTAAAAGAAACACGCCCTGAGACACACCAGGTAGTAAAAGAAACACGCCCTGAGACACACCAGGTAGTAAAAGAAACACGCCCTGAGACACACCAGGTAGTAAAACAAACACACCCTGAGACACACCAGGTAGTAAAACAAACACACCCTGAGACACACCAGGTAGTAAAACAAACACACCCTGAGACACACCAGGTAAACATGTGCTGAATAATTCAAAAGATCGGGCAAAACCTGCTGTGTTGATCAGGTTCCTCATGATGTGATAACGGCTTCATCTGATGAAGGAAATCACTCTGCTGAGTAATCAGAGATAATAATTAATAATAATTATCTTATCCCCCCCCCCCCCCCCCCCCCCCCCGCCCCTCAGGGGTTACGGCCGCTCGGCGTTGAGGAACTGGGTGTTTCAGGTTTCTAAGGATGGTCAGAACTGGACGACTCTCTACACCCACGTGGACGACTGCAGCCTGAACGAACCGGGGTACAACACCACACACACACACCTGCAGACCCACAACACACCACAACACCCCTCCAGACCCACAACACCCCTCCAGACCCACAACACACCACAACACCCCTCCAGACCCACGATGCCCCTCCAGACCCACAACACACCACAACACCCCTCCAGACCCACAACACCCCTCCAGACCCACAACACACCACAACACCCCTCCAGACCCACAACACCCCTCCAGACCCACAACACACCACAACACCCCTCCAGACCCACGATGCCCCTCCAGACCCACAACACACCACAACACCCCTCCAGACCCACAGCACCCCTCCAGACCCACAACACCCCTCCAGACCCACAACACACCACAACACCCCTCCAGACCCACAACACACCACAACACCCCTGCTGACCCACAACACACCACAAAACCCCTCCAGATCCACAACACACCACAACACCCCTCCAGACCCACGATGCCCCTTCAGACCCACAACACACCACAACACCCCTCCAGACCCACAACACAACGTAACACCCCTGCAGACCCACAACACCCCACAACACCCCATGGCACCCCTCCAGACCCACAACACAACGTAACACCCCTCCAGACCCACAACACAACGTAACACCCTTGCAGACCCACAACACCCCACAACACCCCACAACACCCCACGGCACCCCTCCAGACCCACGATGCCCCTTCAGACCCACAACACCCCTCCAGACCCACGATGCCCCTTCAGACCCACAACACCCCTCCAGACCCACAATGCCCCTTCAGACCCACTACACCCCTCCAGACCCACAACACACCACAACACCCCTCCAGACCCACGATGCCCCTTCAGACCCACAACACCCCTCCAGACCCACAACACACCACAACACCCCTCCAGACCCACGATGCCCCTTCAGACCCACTACACCCCTCCAGACCCACAACACACCACAACACCCCTCCAGACCCACGATGCCCCTTCAGACCCACAACACCCCTCCAGACCCACGATGCCCCTTCAGACCCACTACACCCCTCCAGACCCACAACACACCACAACACCCCTCCAGACCCACGATGCCCCTTCAGACCCACAACACCCCTCCAGACCCACGATGCCCCTTCAGACCCACTACACCCCTCCAGACCCACAACACACCACAACACCCCTCCTGACCCACAACACCTCTCCAGACCATCAACACCCCTCCAGACCCACAACACACCACAACACCCCTCCTGACCCACAACACCTCTCCAGACCCACAACACCCTCCAGACCCACAACACACCACAACACCCCTCCTGACCCACAACACCTCTCCAGACCCACAACACCCTCCAGACCCACAACACACCACAACACCTCTCCAGACCCACAACACCCTCCAGACCCACAACACACCACAACACCTCTCCAGACCCACAACACCTCTCCAGACCCACAACACCTCTCCAGACCCACAACACACCACAACACCTCTCCAGACCCACAACACCCTCCAGACCCACAACACACCACAACACCTCTCCAGAGCCACAACACCCTCCAGACCCACAACACACCACAACACCTCTCCAGAGCCACAACACCCTCCAGACCCACAACACACCACAACACCTCTCCAGACCCACAACACACCACAACACCCCTCCAGACCCACGATGCCCCTCCAGACCCACAACACACCACAACACCTCTCCAGACCCACAACACACCACAACACCCCTCCAGACCCACGATGCCCCTCCAGACCCACAACACACCACAATACCCCTCCAGACCATCAACACCCCTTCAGACCCACTACACTCCTCCAGACCCAGTCTGTTAATTTAACTCTGTGTGTGTGTGTGTGTGTGTCAGCTCGACAGCCACCTGGCCTCTGGACCCGTCCAAAGAGGAGAAGCAGGGCTGGAGGCACATCAGGATCAAGCAGATGGGGAAGAACGCCAGCGGTCAGACGCACTACCTGTCTCTGTCCGGCCTGGAGCTGTACGGCTCCGTCACCGCGGTCTGCGAGGACCAGCTAGGTCTGTGTGTGTGTGTGTGTGTGTGTGTTTGTATTGTTCATTTGTTTTTATTGTTATTCTTGCTACTTTTATTATCGCTATAGATACTGAAGTGTTTAAGGCCAGTAAAGCTCATTTGAATTGATGGTTGGTTACTCCTGATTTTCAGTGAAATCATGTCTGTGTTAAATCTGCACCACATCTCTCTCTCTCTCTCTCTCTCTCGCTCTCGCTCTCGCTCTCTCGCTCTCTCTCTCTCTTTCTCTCTCTCTCTTTCTCTTTCACTCATCAAATGAATATTTGATGACAACCTGTCTCTTCCTCCTCCCTCTCTCTCTCCTATCCTTTTCCCTCCTCCGTCTCCTCCCCCCTCGTCCTCCTCTCTCCCTCTCCTCCCCCCTCCTCTTCCTCTCTCCCTCTCCTCCTCTTCCTCTCTCCCTCTCCTCCTCCTCTTCCTCTCTCCCAGGTAAAGCGGTGAAGGAGGCGGAGGCGAACCTTCGTCGTCAGCGGCGCTTGTTTCGCTCCCAGGTGATGAAGTACATCGTCCCGGGGGCGCGGGTCGTCCGCGGCATCGACTGGAAGTGGCGGGACCAGGACGGAAACCCGGCCGGCGAGGGAACCGTCACCGGAGAGGCGCACAACGGTAAGACACGCCCAGGAATACAGACCGCAACTTCACTGCTGTTGAAATGAGGGAAAAATATGAAAATCTGGAAATATTAAAAATAAAACAAAATGCTTGTGGTTTGTCCAGATATCTTTTCATCGTTGAGCAACAGAACGATGGACGCACAAATTCACCAGCCAGTTTCATTTGTTTTACAATTTTCAGAACGGTTTTCAGAATAGAATTGGACTTCAGCTGATGGTTGTTTACCAGACAGACTAACTTACCAGAAACTAACATTTACCAGTATTTGCCTGCTGGTCATTTCAGAATTACTAAAATTAAGTACACAGTAATAATAACTTTATTTATAGAGTACAGGCAGTGTTGGGGGTAACGCGTTACAGTAATCAGATTACTTTTTTGTGGTAACGAGTAACTTAATGCGTTAGTCTTTCAATTTATGTAATCAGTTATTAGTTACTTTGTCAAAGTTACATTTCGCTACTTTTATTTTTCTTTCAAATGGTTAAATGTTTAGTTAGTGCAAATAAGCTTGAGCTTGGAAATATTTGCATGACTTTGAAGTGATGGAAGAGAAGGATACCAACATTATAGTTAACTGTAAGTTTAGCTTCACAGGGCTGTCAGTGCGACGTGTCGCACGTGCTACGAACAAATCGGTCTGTGCGATGAATGAATTTACCGCAGCAGCACCCGTGCGATACAGTTCTGCGTGTGTGTGTGTGTGTGTGTGTGGAGCCGCTTGTTTGTGTGAAGTGAGGGTTTGTGTGCTTGTTTGTGTGTGAGGTGAATCAACGGCGCGTCGCTATTCTACTTGGTAGTTGTAGTCTATCGTGCGATTAAAAATCATGTCCCCGGCTGCGTAGAGTCCATACATCCAACACCAATTCCCACAATTCCTAGGGAACAATCCCATAATTCCTATGCGGTTTCCTCCGAGGGCAGCGCAGCACCCGGACAGTCAGCGCACACTACAGTTATATTGTAGTTCATCTTCAAAAAAGGCAAGCGGTTGCAAACATGTTTTGATTTAATGACTGAATAATTACCTTTGCGAGACGAACGTGAAGTACAGTGTGAACTTTCCACGCCGTCACTCAGAGGCTAACGTTAGCAGAGCGGAGCGGCGATCAGCGGTAACAAACGAGACCGGCTGACCGACACACACCGCAGCGTTAAACAACTTAAACCGACTCTGAGGTGAAGAAAATAACTCAGCTCAGAAACCCTGCGCGGCTCGGCGTCTCGGAGCGATGGCGTTCCCCGAGCTGACGCTGCAGAGAGGCCGCTCTCCGACACGCTTCGCCTCCCCCTCATTTTGTTATTCTCATACAGCCAGGAGACTGTAAGGTGCTTTCAAATTCATTTATTCATTAATTAATGCAGTTCACTTTTTAAAATAAAAAGGCTGCGGACCATTTATCTTAATTGCCAGTTATGTTTCATATAGTGTTTCAGTGGCCTAAGGACACCAGTGAATGGTTTGGCACACAGTATCCTGGAGCAAGAGACTGAAAGTAGTGCCCCCTTTTCTATTCATTCAATCGAGAATCGTTTTGAATCGAGAATCGATTCTGAATCGATTCGGACGCCCAAGAATCGGAATCAAATCGAATCGTGAGATTCCCAAAGATTCACACCCCTAATTTGAAGCGTAATATATTGATGTTTTGTATACAGTTGTTATGTCCCTCCCATTTACCATTATGGGCAAATAAAGAAAATGTTTGTCTGAAAACATTTCTTGTTAAGGTTTGGATTTTGTGTGCCCTGTATGCAGCATTAATGTCACATACCTGTTGAAGTGATGAACTGCACTACTTGTGGTTGTTTTTAGAGATGTAACAGACGTTTTATACGCGTGCTACAATTTTGTGGCCTGTGCTACAAAACTATCAACCTCTGTAGCACCGGTGCTATGTGCAAAAAAAGTTAACGTACAGCTCTGCTTCACTATCTAACCTGGAGATTTGAATTGAAAGCTTGTGAGTCAGTCTGCTGTTTACTTTGAGACCAGACCGGATCAGTTCAGGCTCCGCTGGTCACCGGGTGAAGTTAGTTTGAAGTTTGATATTCACCGGCTGATGTGCCTTTTAACGTCAATAGCTCCGTGCCGATAGCATCATTTTTCTCAAATTAGGCTTTTTTATAGAGAGGAACACGGAGCCAATGTCTCACAGTGTTGATAAAGTCAGATTCACCTGCGGCTGTGATGCAGACGGCAGAAAGGATCCAGTCCAAACCCCCGCTGACTGTTTACTGTGAACCAGGAGACTGAAAGACAACAGCAGCTTGTTATTTAAGGCTGAGTCCCAAACCTGATGATTACTGATGGTTTCTGTACAGTAAGAGTGATGACATCAGCAGAAGACATATTTTAAATGCATGTTTTTATGTGAGTAACGTGAAAGTGCTCTAACGCGTTACTTTTAATGAAGACTAACTTAGTAACGTAACTAGTTACTATTTAGGGCAAGTAACGAAGTAAAGTAACTAGTTGGTTTCAAAAGTAACTTTCCCCAACACTGGGTACAGGTAACAAAGAAAAGATCAAATCTGTACAGCAAAGAATAAAAAATAAAAGTTGTTTTTTATAATAATAATGGACTTCAGATGATGGTTTCCTGGACAGTGGACTCACTCTACAGTGTTCAGAACTGAAGTGAAGCTCACAGTAACAGTAGCAGTAATGACATGTGACAGAATGGAGATGCAGGTTTGGCAGGAGGAACATCTGTTGTGTTCTTGAATACTTTCCCAGGTTTCTACATGGAACAAGAGTTTTGTAAAGTGTCTGTCTGTCTGTTAACTTCTGGACCTTCTGGTCTGTTAACTTCTGAACCTTCTGGTCTGTCAACATCTGGACCTCCTGGTCTGTTAACATCTGGACCTCCTGGTCTGTCAACATCTGGACCTCCTGGTCTGTTAACATCTGGACCTCCTGGTCTGTCAACATCTGGACCTCCTGGTCTGTCAACATCTGGACCTCCTGGTCTGTTAACTTCTGGACCACCTGGTCTGTTAACTTCTGGACCTCCTGGTCTGTCAACATCTGGACCTCCTGGTCTGTTAACTTCTGGACCTCCTGGTCTGTTAACTTCTGGACCTCCTGGTCTGTTAACTTCTGGACCACCTGGTCTGTTAATTTCTGGACCTTCTGGTCTGTTAGCTTTTCTAAAAGTTCTGATTCAGCAGTGATCAAAGTTATCAGAAACTGTAAATATCAATATTGATCGTTGCAGTATCCAGAAACCCAACAGTTTCGAACCGCTTCCTAAACCAGATATTCTGGTGTTGTGAGAATATCTGGATTACAAAGCAGATTAGATTTCAGAGGAAGTCTTTCATTTATTTCCAAAAGTGTCCACATGATTCACAATGCTTATCAGAATTGCAATATTTAGCAGAAATAACAGATTTCTTTTAGCGCAGCTTGTTGCGCTCTATAGGGTTTTGGTAATACTTAGAATTACAGCTCCCTGTTGCTGTAATTGGTTTGTTGCTGTGTAATTACAGTGTAATTACACTGTAATTACTCTGTAATTACACTGTAATTAGCTAAACGAGGCTGTAATTCAGCAGGTTTCCTCTGCTGCTGAGGACAGAAACATTTCTCCTGTTTCACCTGAAAAACATGAATCGGCTTCTCCTGCGCTGACCTTTAACCCCTGTGACATCACGGTGTTTACATGCATACCGGTGTGTCAGTGTTGTCAGTTGTTCTCTCCAGTCAGCTGGACTTCTCTTCTGAGTCTGAACACGATCGCTGGGTCAACGAGCACGTTGTCCCAAATTATGAATATATGTAGAAAGTAAATCACAAATAATATGACTATTATGATACAGCATGTTCCTGCCTACAGCCCCAGGAGGGAGGAGCTTCGGGGGGGTGGAGCCCCGACCCTGCTGTGTTCGAAAGATTCAAATATGAATTATTAGTGTGGTGTTATCATTATTATTATTATTGTTATTATTAGTATTATTATTAGTATTATTATTGTTATTAGTATTATTATTTCTCACTAAAACTGCCTCCCACGCATGAAGAGTCACCAGACTTGGCCCACAGCTCCAGTCCCATGCTAAAGACTCTCACTACATTCTGGGGCAGAGGTCTAAAGTTTAAAACTTTAAAAAACTAAAAAAATCAATTGCACAAGTGACCTGAAATCACTACAGAGCTTCATTGGACCTGCACAATAAAAGTGTCGTGGGGTTTTTAATTTGATCAGAAGTTGAGCCCACATGGAACTGTACACAGCCCAATCTGCATGTAAGTTTCAGACTTCTATCAAAAACTGAATTTTAAAAAATTCTTTGAATTCTGCCCTTATGGAAGAATGGAAAATAGAAAATAGAACATCTTTAATCATCAGTTTTTCGCTTATGGAGCATTCAACCCTTGTAAGAATAAATAACACACATCTCTATGTTGTCTAGATAAAGTACGTAAAGTCTCAGAATTCTGTCTTGAAAAATGAATATTTGACGCTAGTTTAAATCTGCCAGGTGGACGGCAGCTGTGATCATGTGAAGCTCGTCTCGTCTTGTTTCCTGCTGCTGCAGAGGGAACATGCTTTCTTTCTTTCTTTCTTTCTTTCTTTCTTTCTTTCTTTCTCTTTTGAGGAAAAGACAGACTGCTTGCAGTCCTAGCTATTGTTGTTATTATTATTTTATTTTATTTTATTGCATATCTGGTAGATGTCAGATATTTTTTCTTAAATCAACATTGTCATGGAATCAGATTTGGTTGCTCAGCAACAGTCAGGTTGCCCAAACTTCCATGTTGCTCGCTTGTTGCTGCAACCAGAGTTGTTGGACAGAAAAAACGCCCTTAGTGCGCACACACCTGCGACGTTACTATGACAATTAGTGACACACACACCTGTGTTGTTACTATGACAACCAGTGACACACACCTGCGTTGTTACTATGACAACCAGTGTGGTAACGACTACAAACACACAAATCCAGTCTGGTAATGTGTTAATGACAGTTGGACTTGCCTGCTGTCTGAACACAGTGTTAATGCCTGTTGTTGTTTTACCTATTGAGCTACACAGGAGCACAGTGTGCATGTGCACACACACACACACACACACACACACACACACTCCCTCCCTCCTCCGCACCTCCTCCTGCCTCCTGCTCCTCCTGGTGTTTCTGTTTGGACTCAGCGAACCAACGCTCCTCCTCAGTTATCCTTCATGTTGAGCAGGATGATTCTTATTGGTGTTCCTCAGTTTATTTCTTTCTCTTCATGTGGCTTTGAAGCTTCGCATTTGCCAGAAAAAAAATCTACTTTTGCTTTAATTGTCATTTTCTGTGACTCTGTGTTCATATTTTTCTCTCTCATTGCTCCACCTGGGCCAGAGCAGCAAAACCTGTTTGACTGTGAAAGAGATTTAACTCTTTAAAACAAGTTTATTCCTCACTACTCATTTAAATCATTTTTTGCTTGCAATTGGTTTGAATTGACCATTTGGAAACATGTCATACCATTTCAGAGTTTTTGGTTTTGAAAGGATTTTCAAGGGTTTTAGACTTTTGTTGCATTAAAATATCTAAAACTACCTAAAGTAAAGTTAGGAGGTTTTCACTAGACAACAACAGTGAGTGTTTGTTCTTTAAAGGGACATTTCACTCAAAAAACAAACTATTCTGCTCTGATCTGGTCCGTGTGGAGTTATGTAGAGCTGCTGACTGTAAGCTGCTTCTCTCTGCTCTCTCTCTCTCTCTCTCTCTCTCTCTCTCTCTCTCTCTCTCTCTCTCTCTCTCTCTCTCTCTCTCTCTCTCTCTCTCCACCTCTCTCTCTGTTTCTCTCCACCTCTCTCTGCCGGGTCTCTGACATCCATCCGTCCGTATCCCTCCTATCTCTCTGTCCATCCAGGCTGGATTGATGTAACCTGGGATGCTGGCGGCTCTAACTCTTACCGTATGGGCGCTGAAGGGAAGTTTGACCTCAAGCTTGCTCCAGGGTTCGACCCTGAGTCGGCTGCCACAGCGCCGTCACCCAAACCTGTCTCATCCACTGTTTCAGGCCCCGCCTCCTCCACGGTGGGACCCTCCGCGACCCCGGCAGCCGGCGGCGCCGCCACCACCGCGTCCTCGTCCTCCTCCGCCTCCTCCTCCCAGCAGCAGTCGTGGAGCAGCCTGGTGAAAAATAACTGTCCCGACAAGGGAGGGTCGACGTCGCTGGGCGGAGCCGGCTCCTCCAGCAGGAAGGGCAGCAGCAGCTCCGTCTGCAGCGTCGCCTCCTCCTCCGACATCAGCCTGAGCTCCTCCGCCGGGGGGCCGGGGGGAGGGGGGGGCACGCGGCCGGACAGGAGGGCCGAGGGGCCGGCGCTCGACCGGGGCCCCGGGACGGGGGGGGCGGGGGGCGGGGCCGGCTTGGACGGACAGCAGCGGGAGCCCGTCGTCGTTCTGTCCTCGGCGGCGGACGGCGGGTCCGGCTCCGCCTCCAGCTCCGGCACGCTCACCGCCGACGCGGTCGCCCCCGGCGACGATGCCAGGAACAAAGACTCTTCGACGGCGGCCGGGGTCGCTGCGGCGACCGACCCCGCGGCGGCCATCTCCATGGGGCTGGTGAGCGTGAGCTCGCCCGACGTCAGCTCGGTGTCGGAGTCCTCCGGCAAGGACGCGCCTTCCCAGAGGCCTCTCTGCTCGGCCGCCAGCGCCCGCCTGTCCGTCAGCTCCCTGCTGGCGGCCGGAGCGCCCATGAGCTCCAGCGCCAGCGTTCCCAACCTGTCGTCCCGAGAGGCGAGCCTCATGGAGTCCTTCGTCCGCCGCGCGCCCAACATGTCGCGCACCAACGCCACCAACAACATGAACCTGAGCCGCAGCAGCAGCGACAACAACACCAACACGCTGGGCAGGAACGTCATGAGTACCGCCAGTGAGTACTAATGCTGCACCGGCACTGCACTAATACTGCACTAATACTGCACCAGTACTGCACTAATACTGCACCAGTACTACACTAATACTGCACCAGTACTACACTCATACTGCACCAGTACTACACTCATACTGCACCAGTACTCATACTGCACCAGTACTACACTCATACTGCACCAGTACTCATACTGCACCAGTACTACACTCATACTGCACCAGTACTACACTCATACTGCACTAATCCTGCACCAGTACTACACTCATACTGCACCAGTGCTACACTCATACTGCACCAACACCCTGCTAGTGAGGATTAATACTACTAACCCAATACTGTGGTTAGGAATGTCATGAGTACTGAGTACAGTACTGCCACTATAGCACTGTGGTGTTGAGTATTAACAATACTGCTGTTTCTACTGCAGGATGGAAAAACATTAGAATTATAATCAGAATAGAATAGAGCTGCTAATGATAATCCTGCTGTAAAGTTCAGCTTGAAGTTTGTTTTTCTTCTGCAGAAACCTGCTGGATGTTTAGACTGGAACAGGAATAAACCTGAACCTGACCTAACCTAAACCTGAACCTGACCTAACCTAAACCTGAACCTGACCTAACCCTAGGACTCCAGGTGACGGTTAATGAAGACTAGACTGACTTACCCAGCCACACTAACATTTCCCAGCATTCACCTGGTTGATGACCAGCAGGTTTTAGTGGAGTTAGCTTCTCTAGCTGCTTCTCTTTGGTTTGACTCACTAACCCGTCTGTCTGTCTGTCTGTTTGCAGCTTCTCCTCTCATGGGCGCTCAGAGCTTTCCTAACCTCACCACCACCGGCACCACCTCCACCGTTACCATGTCAACCTCCATAGTAACCAGCAGCAGTAACGTAGCCACGGCAACCACGGGGCTGTCGGTGGGCCAGTTGCTAAGCAACACCCTGACGACCAGCCTGACGTCCACGTCCAGCGAGAGCGACACGGGCCAGGAGGCCGAGTTCTCTCTCTATGGTTGGTGACCCCACACACACATACACACACACACACACATACACACACACACACACACACACACACACTGCTTCTGCTGTCTAACCTGCAGTCCTGCTGTCTAACTCTTCTCACACCAGAGTAGAAGGTAAGAAAGTTAGCTTAAGCGTCACATTTGGTATTTTCCAGTGTACTGATCTATGGAAAAGTATTTACATAAAAATACTTCCTTAGTACTGTGTTACTACAACCACTTTAATCACATTTCATTAAACATGCAATAAGCGATTTCAGACCCTATAACCAATCCTGAAGCTTATGTGTGCTACGTGGAGATTTTTTTGAGACGTAATGATATAAACCAATATCCAGCTCTGTTGCTGTTTTCTCCTCTTTTCTAAAACTTGTTGTCAAATTCTGCTCCTGAACGAAGCTCCTCCCCCTCCGTTCTGTAGCTGTTTGAAAGCGGCGCTCTCCCCCTCCCATTCCTGAAAAAAATTCTCCTAATGGTGGCATCGATGAAGCGAGCGAGTAAACTTGTTAAACTAGTGAACTTGTTAACCTAGTAAACTTGTTAAACTAGTAAACGAGTTAAACTATTAAACTTGTTAAACTACTAAATGAGTTAAACTAGTAAACTTGTTAAACTAGTAAACTTGTTAAACTACTAAACGAGTTAAACTAGTAAACTTGTTACACTACTAAACGAGTTAAACTAGTAAACTTGTTACACTACTAAACGAGTTAAACTAGTAAACTTGTTAAACTAGTAAACTTGTTAAACTACTAAACGAGTTAAACTAGTAAACTTGTTAAACTAGTAAAGTTATTAAACTAGTAAACTAGTTAAACTAGTAAACTTGTTAAACTATTAAACGAGTTAAACTAGTAAACTTGTTAAACTACTAAACGAGTTAAACTAGTAAACTTGTTAAACTAGTAAAGTTAGTAAACTAGTAAAATTATTAAACTAGTAAACTAGTTAAACTAGTGAACTAGTTAAACTGGTAAACTTGTTAAACTAGTAAAGTTATTAAACTAGTAAACTAGTTAAACTAGTGAACTAGTTAAACTAGTAAACTTGTTAAACTAGTAAACTTGTTAAACTGGTAAACTAGTAAACTTGTTAAACTATTAAACTTGTTACACTACTAAACGAGTTAAACTAGTAAACTTGTTAAACTAGTAAAATTATTAAACTAGTGAACTAGTTAAACTGGTAAACTAGTTAAACTAGTGAACTAGTTAAACTAGTAAACTTGTTAAACTATTTAACTTGTTAAACTACTAAACGAGTTAAACTATTAAACTTGTTAAACTACTAAATGAGTTAAACTAGTAAACTTGTTAAACTAGTGAAGTTATTAAACTAGTAAACTTGTTAAACTAGTGAAGTTATTAAACTAGTAAACTTGTTAAACTACTAAACTTGTTAAACTATTAAACGAGTTAAACTACTAAACTTGTTAAACTACTAAACGAGTTAAACTATTAAACTTGTTAAACTAGTAAAGTTATTAAACTAGTAAACTTGTTAAACTACTAAACTTGTTAAACTAGTAGACTTGTTAAACTACTAAACTAGTTAAACTAGTAAACTTGCTACCTGCCTCTTCACTTGTCATTGTGGGTCATGTGACCTTCAGCAGGAGAGAGATCAGTCAAAGTGAGACTGGTAACTGGTGACACTTCTCAGCAGGTAGGGTTAGCTTAGCTGTTGCGGTTTCTGTCGCCCTCTAGTGGTCGGGAAATGGCTTAGTGCAGCTTTAAGTCTAACAGCCAGTATTGTGTCCTTACAGTACTTTTCCACAAGTTAATACGCAGGTGAACAGACAGTAAGGCCATGATGAAATGTTTAGATTCAAACATGAGCAGCTTCTTCTTGACAGCAGTTATTCTGGTTTTGAGGGACTTCAAGTTATTTTGTGGCCAAGTTTTGTTTCTGGTCCATTCTTGTTTTATTTCACGAGCCACGAATGAAATACTTTCTAAAGAAGAGTCCAGGTGGCCGGTGAAATACTGAAAGTGGCCGGTGGATTTAAAGCTGCACTAGGCGCTTTTCTGACCACTAGAGGGAGACAGAAACTGCAACACATTTTGTAAACACACACAGCAAAACTACTGGACTACAGAAGCCCTTAAGGACAAACTGTGCATAAAGGCTAACGGCTAAAATAAACGTTCCTACAGAGAAATATCTCCGGTCACCAGTCTCACTTT
>NC_136010.1:31809989-31874630 GCF_048128805.1 Centroberyx gerrardi | reverse complement strand
TTTGCTGAATATAGTGATCATGATTATTAGTCATGATTATTTGATTAGTGATTATTTCTCTTCTTTGATTCTCAAAGTAGCAGCAGCCAGAAAGTCTCACTGTCTGACTCTTATTGTGTCTTTATTGACTAAATTCAAATCAGCTGATCAGTAATTCCTACTTCATTACTTTAAAGTGTTCAGCTGAACCCAAAGGTAAACAAATCTGTTGTTGTTTGTCAGCTGGGTTCAAACCAGACGAGACGATGATCAGGATTTTCCTCTAACGATCCGTTCTCTTCTGCTTCTCCATCTCAACTTTGGTTTTGGTCACATGATGCAGGTTGAGCTTTCAGAGGCTGTGATTGGTCAGGAGTGATGAAGAGCTGATATACCACACTGGGACATTCAGGGGAATTTAAAGTATAACGAACACTAACATCGCAGAATGAAAACTTAAAATCCCGATATACGATATAACATGATGAACTGTGCAGCTGTAACAGCTGTTGTAATAAACAGGAGGACACTTTGTGTTGCTCTTACCACACACACACACACACACACACACACACACACCTGCAGCGTGTCCAACCCACCTTTACCAATCTCCTCCCAGAATCCTCCTTGTCAGATGGGCAACAGTGTGCCAGGAGTTGCCGCAGCGTTGTTGCTTTGATGGCACAGTTGCCCTGAAGCTTTTTAACAGTGTTGACCCTGTTGCTCAATCTGCTGAACTGTCAGCAGCCTCATGTGGGAACAGTTGGGATTCATTGGCAACTTTTCGAGGCAACAGAGAAGGTGATGTTGCCTTTATCAGGGATCAGAAGTGGCAGATGGGACTCGGCTGGTCATACCACAGGAAGTGCTTCTTGATGACATCACACATCAGAAAGAATGAAGAACCGGAGAGAACAGAAACACCAGCAGCCAGTTTCACTTTTCACGACTCAGCAGATGATGTGAAATATCACGACTGTTCAGACTGAAACCTCCTGTTGTGTCGACTGAGATATATTTTATATAAAGATACTACTTATATAAAGGCTGCAGCAGCCTTTATATCTCAGCGCTCTTCTGGCCAGGCGACCCTCTGCCATCAGACCTTTACAGCCAATCAGAACGCTGCAGCCCGTCTGGTGTTCAACCAACCAAAACTCTCTCACGTCACTCCCCTCCTTTGGTCGCTTCACTGGCTTCCCTCTCTGCTGCATCAGATTCAAGACCCTGGTCCTCTCCTACAGACCAGACTGCCTCCCTATCTGCAGTCTCTGGTCAGGTTCAGACTCCGCCTCCCTCCCTACGTACCTCCACCCTCGCAGGTCGCCTTCCTCCCTCCGCTCCTCCACCCTCGCAGGTCGCCTCCCTCCCTCCGCTCCTCCACCCTCGCAGGTCGCCTCCCTCCCTCCGCTCCTCCACCCTCGCAGGTCACCTCCCTCCCTACGTACCTCCACCCTCGCAGGTCGCCTTCCTCCCTCCGCTCCTTCACCCTCGCAGGTCGCCTCCCTCCTTCCGCTCCTCCACCCTCGCAGGTCGCCTCCCTCCTTCCGCTCCTCCACCCTCGCAGGTCGCCTCCCTCCCTCCGCTCCTTCACCCTCGCAGGTCGCCTTCCTCCCTCCGCTCCTTCGCCCTCGCAGGTCGCCTCGTTCCCTCCGCTCCTCCACCCTCGCAGGTCGCCTTCCTCCCTCCGCTCCTCCGCCCTCGCAGGTCGCCTTCCTCCCTCCGCTCCTCCGCCCTCGCAGGTCGCCTTCCTCCCTCCGCTCCTCCACCCTCGCAGGTCGCCTCGTTCCCTCCGCTCCTCCACCCTCGCAGGTCGCCTTCCTCCCTCCGCTCCTCCGCCCTCGCAGGTCGCCTTCCTCCCTCCGCTCCTCCGCCCTCGCAGGTCGCCTTCCTCCCTCCGCTCCTTCGCCCTCGCAGGTCGCCTCGTTCCCTCCGCTCCTCCGCCCTCGCAGGTCGCCTTCCTCCCTCCGCTCCTCCGCCCTCGCAGGTCGCCTTCCTCCCTCCGCTCCTCCGCCCTCGCAGGTCGCCTCGCCCCTCCATCGCTACGTGGCTCAGAAGTCGCTCATCCCGGTCGACTCTTCTCATCCCTGGCGCCACAATGGTGGAACGAGCTCCGCCCCCTTCTGTCAGAACGGCTGAATCACTGCCCATCTTTCGGCGGAGACAAAGACACATCTCTTCAGGTTCCACCTGGACCCCTCTTCAACTAACCTTCCATCTTACCCTTCTTCTATATTAATAAAAAAAAAAATTTGATTGCTACTTATTCCTATTAAAAGGCTTAGCTGATGAAGACTGTGATGCACAGTTGGTTTCACTACTGTTGACAAAATGTACTTATTGTAAGTCGCTTTGGACAAAAGCGTCTGCTAAATGACATAATTTAATATAATGCATATTGTTGGCAAATGGACAGATTGATATTGATTGATATTGATTGATATTGCCTTAGAACATGATGTGAGTCTGAAGGCCTTCATCCTGCATGGTGTTGTGAACTGATCGGTCGCTTCGTTAATGTTTGCTGTGTAAACAGATCTGCAGTTTATTCTATTAGACTGACTGATAGACTGCTGCTGGGAATTAACCAGTACAACCAGTCTGCTACTGGTCTCTGGTTCTAGTCTGTGGTTCTAGTCTGGTTCTGATCTCTTGTTCTGGTCTCTGGTTCTAGTCTCTGGTTCTAGTTTCTAGTTCTGGTCTCTGGTTCTAGTTTCTGGTGCTAGTCTCTGGTTCTGGTCTCTGTGGAATATCTGATGTGTTGGTCGTCATATTTGTCTGTCCAGATGGTTCCAGGTGTTTCTCCTCATCAGGTTCAGTTCAGATCAACCTGCTGCTTCTCTTCTGTTCAGTTGTTTGTTTCCAGACTGGACAGACTAAGACTGGACAGACTGAGACTGGAGAGACTGAGACTGGAGAGACTGAGACTGGAGAGACTGAGACTGGAGAGACTGAGACTGGACAGACTGAGACTGGACAGACTGGAGAGACTGGACAGACTGAGACTGGACAGACTGAGACTGGACAGACTGGAGAGACTGAGACTGGACAGACTGGAGAGACTGAGACTGGACAGACTGAGACTGGACAGACTGAGACTGGACAGAATGGACAGACTGAGACTGGAGAGACTGGACAGAATGGACAGACTGAGACTGGAGAGACTGAGACTGGACAGACTGAGACTGGACAGACTGATACTGGACAGACTGGAGAGACTGAGACTGGACAGACTGAGACTGGACAGACTGGAGAGACTGAGACTGGACAGACTGGAGAGACTGAGACTGGACAGACTGGAGAGACTGAGACTGGACAGACTGAGACTGGACAGACTGAGACTGGACAGACTGGAGAGACTGAGACTGGACAGACTGGACAGACTGAGACTGGACAGACTGAGACTGGACAGACTGGACAGACTGAGACTGGACAGAATGGACAGACTGAGACTGGACAGACTGAGACTGGACAGACTGAGACTGGACAGAATGGACAGACTGAGACTGGACAGACTGGACAGACTGAGACTGGACAGACTGGACAGACTGAGACTGGACAGACTGAGACTGGACAGACTGAGACTGGACAGACTGAGACTGGACAGACTGGACAGACTGAGACTGGACAGACTGAGACTGGACAGACTGAGACTGGACAGACTGGACAGACTGAGACTGGACAGACTGGACAGACTGAGACTGGACAGACTGGACAGACTGAGACTGGACAGACTGAGACTGGACAGACTGGACAGACTGAGACTGGACAGACTGGACAGACTGAGACTGGACAGACTGAGACTGGACAGACTGAGACTGGACAGACTGGAGAGACTGAGACTGGACAGACTGAGACTGGACAGACTGGACAGACTGAGACTGGACAGACTGAGACTGGACAGACTGGAGAGACTGAGACTGGACAGACTGAGACTGGACAGACTGGACATGACGTCAAAGTGAAAATAATCTGGTGTCTCAGATGATCAGGTGATAAACCTGTTGGTCTCTGTTCTCCAGCAGAACCTCATGAACCTTCATCCTCCTGTCAGAACAGCTCAGACTCCTCTTCCTCTTCATCTTCCTCTTCTTCAACACGCAGACTCATCACTAACTTTCTCTGCTCCACTTTGTTTTCCACATCGTTCCCTTTGTCTCTTCATTGCAGCCTGATGGAGACAAGTAGAACGTTCCAGAGGTTTGACTGTATGAAGGTTTGGTTCCAGAATGAATCAATTCCACATCTACTCTCACTAAATGATTGACAGACAGTTTAAAGGACAGTGGACAAGCTCGGTCCTTGGTAGACTGAATGAGACAGTTTGACAGACTGGATCCTCCAGATGTGAAGAGACATTTAATGAACTGCTGGACAGCAGCAGGGTTTGGGTGAAATTTCATTTATTTTACTGTAGCAGTTTGGAATAAAACTGTTTCTGTATTGTGAGTAGAGTATTTATCATTGTGAAATGACTTGATCTGAGACTGAAGATGTGAGCTGCTTTCTTCTTCTTCTTCTTCTTCTTCTTCTTCTTCTTCTTCTTCTTCTTCTTCAAGCTACACAGTAGAATCCAGCTTCACTCTCCAGCTGGCCTGTTAAATGGACCAGGCTTCAGTGAAATATTAATGTTTGATATTGATTCTGACTCTCTGTGCAGAGAAGAGCGCCTTTAAAACAATACTCCACTCAGTTTCAACATGGGGGTTATTCTGCTGCTGACCGCCTTGAACACCAGAATATAATCTACTCAGCAAGATCAGATGCAGCTGGACGAGTTTGTAGCGTTCACATTTTTACTTCCCATTCATTTGAATGGAAACTGACATTGACATTCCCTGTCTCTATCTCTCTGTCTCTCTGTCTTTCTGTCTCTAGCTCTCTGTCTCTCTATCTCTCTGTCTCTCTGTCTCTATCTCTCTGTCTCTATCTCTCTGTCTCTCTATCTCTGTCTCTCTATCTCTCTGTCTCTCTATCTCTCTGTCTCTCTGTCTCTATCTCTCTGTCTCTATCTCTCTGTCTCTCTATCTCTCTGTCTCTCTGTCTTTCTGTCTCTATCTCTCTGTCTCTCTATCTCTGTCTCTATCTCTCTGTCTCTCTGTCTCTCTGTCTCTGTCTCTCTGTCTTTCTGTCTATCTCTCTGTCTCTATCTCTCTGTCTCTCTGTCTTTCTGTCTCTATCTCTCTATCTGTCTGTCTCTCTGTCTCTATCTCTCTGTCTCTATCTCTCTGTCTCTCTATCTCTCTGTCTCTCTGTCTTTCTGTCTCTATCTCTCTGTCTCTCTGTCTATCTCTCTATCTCTCTGTCTCTCTGTCCCTGTCTCTCTGTCTCTCTATCTTTCTGTCTCTATCTCTCTGTCTCTCTGTCTCTCTGTCTCTGTTGTGGTGGTTTGGTGTTCTGTAAGCAGGACAGGCTGCAGGACAGACGCCTGGCCTACTGGGCCTCGTCCCGCTCTACAGCCCGTCCCAGCTGGACACTAAAAGTAGACTGACTCAAAATAACACACACACACACACACACACACACACACACACACACACACACACACACACAGGCTGAGGTTCAACAGAGGGTTAACAGCAGCCTGACAGGTTTTGTTTGCTGGATCTAAAATTGATATTTTAGTCATTTTGACGATCAGTTGAGGAGAAACTTACAATTTCTATCAAAGGCTTGATGAGTCTTTAACTGACTTTCTGAAGTGTGTGTGTGTGTGTGTGTGTGTGTGTGTGTGTGTGTTGAGGTGAACGCTCTCCTCTGCTGCAGAGCGACTCTCTCCTCCTGTTCAGCTGATAAATCTGGACCAGTGAGCTCACTGCTTCCCCAGCACACACACACACACAGAACGTCATCATCATCCCTGTGCTCTGACCTCACTCTCGCTCACTGCAGGTCCCTGAGGAGCGCTTGATTCATGTTCACCAGGTGCAGCGGGTGGGAGGGGTGGAGTCTGACCTCACTGTTAAAGGTCTGTGTAACTTGGCTTGTGTGTCTTCCTCCATGATAAAACCCAAAACAGTCACAGTCTGCTTTGTCGACGTTCCTTTATGTGCTAGAAGTGATTTTCAGACTGTTCCTCCAGACAATGGCAGTGAATGGAGACAGAAAAACAACACAATTCTCCAGTCTCCTCTACCGGAGCAACAGATCACAGAATCACTGATTTGGGGGGTTTATCATGAGGAAGAGACACAACCCAAGACTCTACCAGAGATACACAGAGATTTCATGTTTTCAGAACCAGAACATCTCTCCTCCTACTGAAACGGTCGGTTTATTTTCCCTGTTTGCTGTGTGTCTGTCCATGATCTGCAGTGACATCACTGTTCTGTTGAGCCGCCATGTGACTCCCACTGTGACTCCCACTGCGCCTCCCACCGTGACTCCCACTGTGACTCCCTCTGAGACTCCCTCTGAGACTCCCTCTGAGACTCCCTCTGAGACTCCCTCTGAGACTGCCTCTGAGACTCCCTCTGAGACTCCCTCTGAGACTGCCTCTGAGACTCCCACTGTGCCTCCCACTGTGCCTCCCATTGTGACTCCCACTGACTCCCACTGACTCCCACTGTGACTCCCTCTGTGACTCCCACTGTGACTCCCTCTGTGACTCCCTCTGACTCCCTCTGAGACTCCCACCGTGACTCCCACTGTGACTCCCACTGTGACTCCCACCGTCTCCCACTGCGACTCCCACTGTGACTCCCTCTGTGACTCCCACTGACTCCCACTGACTCCCACCGTGACTCCCACTGTGACTCCCAGTGACTCCCTCTGTGACTCCCACTGTCCCTCTGTGACTCCCACTGCGACTCCCACCGTGACTCCCACTGACTCCCACTGCGACTCTCACTGCGACTCCCACTGACTCCCACTGTGACTCCCACCGACTCCCACTGTGACTCCCACCGTGACTCCCACTGTCTCCCACTGCGACTCCCACTGACTCCCACTGTGACTCCCACCGTCTCCCACTGCGACTCCCACTGTGACTCCCACTGACTCCCACTGTGACTCCCACCGTCTCCCACTGCGACTCTCACTGTGACTCCCACTGACTCCCACTGTGACTCCCACCGTCTCCCACTGTGACTCCCACTGTGACTCCCACCGTCTCCCACTGCGACTCCCACCGTGACTCCCTCTGACTCCCACTGTGACTCCCACTGTGACTCCCAGTGACTCCCTCTGTGACTCCCACTGTCCCTCTGTGACTCCCACTGCGACTCTCACTGTGACTCCCACTGACTCCCACTGTGACTCCCACCGTCTCCCACTGCGACTCCCACTGTGACTCCCACTGACTCCCACTGTGACTCCCACCGTCTCCCACTGCGACTCCCACTGTGACTCCCAGTGACTCCCTCTGAGACTCCCACCGTGACTCCCACTGTGACCCCCACTGTTACTCCCACCGTCTCCCACTGCGACTCCCACTGTGACTCCCACCGTCTCCCACTGCGACTCCCACTGTGACTCCCACTGTGACTCCCACCGTCTCCCACTGCGACTCCCTCTGTGACTCCCACTGACTCTCTCTGTGACTCCCACTGACTCCCTCTGTGACTCCCACTGCGACTTCCACCGTGACTCCCTGACTCCCACTGTGACTCCCTCTGTGACTCCCTCTGCGACTCCCTCTGTGACTCCCTCTGTGACTCCCACCGCGACTCCCACCGCGACTCCCACCGCGACTCCCACCGCGACTCCCACCGCGACTCCCACCGAGACTCCCACCGTGACTCCCTCTGTCACTCCCACTGAGACTCCCACTGAGACTCCCACCGTGACTCCCACCGTGACTCCCACCGCGACTCCCACCGAGACTCCCACCGAGACTCCCACCGAGACTCCCTCTGTGACTCCCTCTGTGACTCCCACTGTGACTCCCACCGAGACTCCCTCTGTGACTCCCACCGTGACTCCCACCGAGACTCCCACCGAGACTCCCACCGAGACTCCCACCGAGACTCCCACCGAGACTCCCACCGTGACTCCCACCGTGACTCCCACCGTGACTCCCACCGTGACTCCCACTGAGACTCCCACTGAGACTCCCACTGAGACTCCCACTGAGACTCCCACTGAGACTCCCACTGAGACTCCCACTGAGACTCCCTCTGTGACTCCCACTGAGACTCCCACTGAGACTCCCACTGTGACTCCCACAGATTCCAAACTCAAACCCAGCAGCTTTACTGTTGAGAACAGATCAGGACAGTAAACTGACCCTCCACACACTGACATTTCCCTGCATGCACTCTGGCTGGTCCAGTAGAGTCCAGTCTCTCATTTGTCCGGAGGTTTTCCTCCTGAGGCTGATCTGGAGTCTGATTATAGCTCTGCTCACTAAGGATGACATCAGAGCTGATGAGTAACCCACACACACACACACTGATCCTCGTGCTCCCCTTCATTTTTACCCATTTATGTAGCATCAGTCCTCTTACCTTATCAGTAGTAGTAGTTGTTATAGTAGTAGTAGCAGTAGAAGCAGGGTTAGGGTTTGGGTTAGTAGTAATAGTAGTACTTGTAGTAGCAGCAAGTTAGTATTAATAGTAGTTGTAGTAGCAGTAGTATTCTTGGTTGTGGTAGTATTAATAGGAGTTGACTGAACCGTTATTTAAGCAGAGTATCAGTCGTGTTTCTGTCAGTGTTGCTGTTAGAAATTGGTCTCTCTGCTGCTCCTGCAGTGCATTCTGGTCTCTCTCCTGCTCCTGCAGTGCATTCTGGTCTCTCTGCTGCTCCTGCAGTGCATTCTGGTCTCTCTCCTGCTCCTGCAGTGCATTCTGGTCTCTCTCCTGCTCCTGCAGTGCATTCTGGTCTCTTTCCTGCTCCTGTGGTGGAGAAACTGGTCTCTCTCCTCTTCTACGATGGATTTCTCCCTGTATGATTGTTGAACGTCTCTTGGTGCAAAATGGCGGCTCTTGAAAGAAGCCCTCGCTCTTTGATTCTGAGGGACTGACACCAAAACCTGACGTTTACCGCTGATGTTTTACATCCTGAAACATTTTCTCATATCAAACTGGAAATATCTGGAGGTGACGTCACCTCGTCTACGATTGGCCGGTTATCCACCAAGAAGAAAAATACAGCAGTTTAAGGGGAATTCTCCTTTAATAACAGCGTCTCTGTTCTGTTCTAAACATCCAGCTGGCTGCTGAGGTTTGACCTGGAGGTTTCTGTTGGACTCCTGTCCTGGTCACGCCCCCTCACTCACACACACACACACACACACACACACACCTACCTCCTGGTATGTCAGAGGTATGTGGGGGGTAGTGTGGGGCTGTGGCTGTCAATCACTCAGCCAGCCAATCAGTGCGAGGCTGAATTAGTCTGGTCTGTTATGTAATCCCTCTTCCAGACATCCCCATTTTCTCTCTCTCTCTCTCTCTCTCTCTCTCTCTCTCTCTCTCTCTCTCTCTCTCTCTCTCTGGAGCGGGTGGCGGAGGGGGGGGGGTTTCCTCATCGTCATGGCGACCCTTACTAGAGGAAGTCGTGACCCCCAGTTTGCCTCTGAAACCCCCCTGTTGCCATGGGCACCTGGCAGAGAGGCTCAGCTGTGTGTGTGTGTGTGTATAAATAGCTCTCAGCCTTCTATCAGTGTTGAGTTTCAGGACCAGCTGCTCACAGAGAAGACAGACAGACAGGTAGAAATGGTCAGTTAGATAGATAGAAAGGGGCAGAGAGGCAGACAGGTCAGTGAGACAGACAGCTGACCGACAGGTGTCAGTGTGTGGAGGTTAAAGAGGAAGACGAGTGTCTGGAGGATGGATGATGTAATGCTCCAGGTGTTCCTGCCTCATCACAGACAGACGTCTCACCTGCGGGTTCGACAGGACTTTAGATCAGAACCTCTGGGTCTTCCATCCCCGGACCAGCTGCCAAGGTCTCTGGTTTCAGGACCCCTTTGGGTCGGTTCTGTGTTCTGGAAGAACCTCCACCTGCTGCACACTTCAGCTCTGAAGGCTGAAAGCCTGGTCCTGATGCCAGAGAGTCTGTTCTGCACTTCACTTTTAAACACGAAAAGGTTCAGAACCAGAGGCTGAACCGGCTGAGCGTCCCACTGCCTGTCTGTCCTGTCTCTCTGCCTGTCTGTCCTGTCTCTCTGCCTGTCTGTCCCGTCTCTCTGCCTGTCTGTCCTGTCTCTCTGCCTGTCTATCCCGTCTCTCTGCCTGTCTGTCCCGTCTCTCTGCCTGTCTGTCCCGTCTCTCTGCCTGTCTGTCCCGTCTCTCTGCCTGTCTCTCTGCCTGTCTGTCCCGTCTCTCTGCCTGTCTGTCCCGTCTCTCTGCCTGTCTGTCCTGTCTCTCTGCCTGTCTCTCTGCCTGTCTGTCCCGTCTCTCTGCCTGTCTGTCCTGTCTCTCTGCCTGTCTGTCCTGTCTCTCTGCCTGTCTGTCCCGTCTCTCTGCCTGTCTGTCCTGTCTCTCTGCCTGTCTATCCCGTCTCTCTGCCTGTCTGTCCTGTCTCTCTGCCTGTCTGTCCCGTCTCTCTGCCTGTCTGTCCCGTCTCTCTGCCTGTCTGTCCCGTCTCTCTGCCTGTCTCTCTGCCTGTCTGTCCCGTCTCTCTGCCTGTCTGTCCCGTCTCTCTGCCTGTCTGTCCTGTCTCTCTGCCTGTCTCTCTGCCTGTCTGTCCCGTCTCTCTGCCTGTCTGTCCTGTCTCTCTGCCTGTCTGTCCTGTCTCTCTGCCTGTCTGTCCTGTCTCTCTACCTGTCTGTCCTGTCTCTCTCTACTGACCACTAATCAAATAAAGACAAAAATCCACAAAAACTATTTAAAAGGTGTTTAGCCAACGCCCCTCGTCACAAAACCAAACGAGCGTTTCTCCTGAGCAGAGTGTCTTCCATTCTGCTGAATCAGCTGTTTGCATCTGATCTCCTGCACTAACTTGTCTTCAAAAGGCAGCTACTGTTTTATTATTTCACTTTCAAATGGCAACTTTTGTGAATTCTAAAATGAAACTAGTTTTCCCTTTTTTCCACTGTATTTAAATGTGTTTATGTTAATATGTTAAATGTTTTAATATAGAGGACGCTTTTTTCTGCAGAACCAGAAGAAATGTTGTGAAAAATACAATAAAACCTGTAATTATAAAATGCTCATTTGATTTTCCCTGTCGTTAGCGCGTAATAATAATAATAATAATAATAATAATCCTAAAACGGTGAAACCGTGATTTTTCCTCACTGCAGTCGTACCATCAACAGCTCAACCTGTCTGAAGACTCTCTGCTCTGTGATTGGACAGACAGCAGACTGCATGAACACTAACCTGTCTGACAGACAGACAGACAGACAGACAGACAGACAGACAGACAGACAGACAGGGACAGACAGACAGACAGGGGGACAGACAGACAGACGGGGACAGACAGACAGGGGGACAGACAGACAGACAGACGGGGACAGACAGACAGACGGAGACAGACAGACGGGGACAGACAGACAGACGGGGACAGACAGACAGACAGACAGACGGAGACAGACAGACGGGGACAGACAGACAGACGGGGACAGACAGACAGACAGACAGACAGACGGGGACAGACAGACAGACAGACAGACGGGGACAGACAGACAGACGGGGACAGACAGACGGGGACAGACAGACAGACAGACGGGGACAGACAGACAGACAGACAGACGGGGACAGACAGACGGGGACAGACAGACAGACAGACAGACGGGGACAGACAGACAGACGGAGACAGACAGACAGACAGACAGACAGACGGGGACAGACAGACAGACAGACGGGGACAGACAGACAGACAGACGGGGACAGACAGACAGACGGGGACAGACAGACAGACAGACAGACAGACAGACGGGGACAGACAGACAGACGGAGACAGACAGACGGGGACAGACAGACAGACTCTGCTGTGTGTGTTAGCAGCAGACAGCTGATCTCTGCTCATTGTGTATTCAGGTACTTTTACGTGAGAAATAACAAAATGGCCCCTGACACAGAAGAACCAATCAGAGCTCGGCTTTGTGCCGCGACAGAACGAAGAAGACAATGTTCCCGTCAGTTGTGTAACTTAGATTTTAATAATCAATAAGTAGTTTATTGTACATGACGGCTACGTGTTCAGAGTGAATCCTCTTGGCTTCTTGTCCTGCAGCCTGAAACTCTACTTCCTGTTTCTATTTTCCATTCTATTGGCTGAAGCTCTGCGTGTGCAGCTTCTGTTACTGCTGAGGAGTCAGGGTTTGACCTTTGACCCCAACACACCTGACTGCTGAGGAGTCAGGGTTTGACCTTTGACCTCAACACACCTGACTGCTGAGGAGTCAGGGTTTGACCTTTGACCTCAACACACCTGACTGCTGAGGAGTCAGGGTTTGACCTTTGACCTCAACACACCTGACTGCTGGGTTTTACTGGTTTTACTGGGATTAATCATTTCTCTGTCTCTTCTGTCTCTCTCTCCCTCTCCACCTGTCTGTCTCTCTCTCCACCTGTCTGTCTCTCTGTCTGTCTCTCTCTCTCCCTCTCTCCACCTGTCTGTCTCTCTCTCCACCTGTCTCTCTCTCTGTGTCTCTCTGTCTGTCTCTCTCTCCACCTGTCTGTCTCTCTCTCCACCTGTCTGTCTGTGTCTCTCTCCCTCTCTCCACCTGTCTGTCTCTCTCTCTGTCTCTCTCTCCCTCTCTTCACCTGTCTCTCTCTCTGTCTCTCTCTCCCTCTCTCCACCTGTCTGTCTCTCTCTCCACCTGTCTCTCTCTCTGTGTCTCTCTCTCTGTGTCTCTCTCCACCTGTCTGTCTCTCTCTCCACCTGTCTGTCTGTCTCTCTCCCTCTCTCCACCTGTCTGTCTCTCTCTGTCTCTCTCTCCCTCTCTCCACCTGTCTCTCTCTGTCTCTCTCTCCCTCTCTCCACCTGTCTGTCTCTCTCTCCACCTGTCTCTCTGTCTGTCTCTCTCTCCCTCTCTCCACCTGTCTGTCTCTCTCTCCCTCTCTCCACCTGTCTCTCCCTCTCCACCTGTCTGTCTGTCCAGGCCAGGATAGCGTTCCTGCAGGGAGAGAGGAAAGGTCAGGAGAACCTGAAGAACGATCTGGTCAGAAGAATAAAGATGTTAGAATACGCACTGAAGCAGGAAAGGTAAGAGACGGAACCTCTGCTGTGTGGGCGGGGCCAGAGACGTGTGGGCGGGGCCAGAGACGTGTGGGCGGGGCCAGAGACGTGGGTGGGGCCAGATGCTGTGGTTATAAATACATAAATAATAAATATCCACCAGTAGAAAAAATTCTCACAGCTTAGAGTCATTTTAAGTTTTTCTCTGACAAAACAATTCTGTTTTTGATGAGAGAAACATTTAATTTGATAATAATTTGATAATATTGAATTTCAGGTATCATGTTTTTAAATTGGATCTCCAGAGTTATGAAGCTGCTGCTTTCCTGCGGTCTTGATGTTGTTTTGTTTTGTTTTGTTTTGTTTTGTTTTGTTTTGTTTTGTGTCTCCAGAGCAAAATACCACAAGTTAAAATACGGAACAGAGTTGAACCAAGGTGAAGTGAAGATGCCAAGCTTTGAATCAGGTACGAGATCCAGTACAGTACTGCAAATACTGCAAATACTACACAACACTGTACTACAGCCAGATACACAGTACAGTACAACATGACACTGTGTAGTACTGTATAGTACTGTGTAGTACTGTGATACTACACAACACTGTACTACCGCCAGATACACAGTACAGTACAACATGACACTGTGTAGTACTGTGTAGTACTGTGATACTACACAACACTGTACTGCACTTTCACTTTCTCTCTATAGAAAGGCTGCAGGGTTTTAAATCCATCTGCTGCACTCTGTCTTCTGTCTCCTCCTCTTCCTCCTCCTCTTCCTCTTACTCCTCCTCCTCTTCCTCTTCCTCCTCCTCTTCCTCTTACTCCTCTTCCTCCTCCTCCTCCTCTTACTTCTCCTCCTCCTCCTCTTCCTCCTCTTCTCCCCTCCTCAGCTGTATCTTCTCCTTTATCTATTTTCCTGTTTTCTCTCCTCCTTTCCTCCTTGTCCACTCTGTTCCTCTCCTTTCTTCTCCTCTCTCCTTGATTATGTGTCATAATTGGTCATTATCTGTGTGTGTGTGTGTGTGTGTGTGTGTGTGTGTGTGCATGCAGAAGACACCAAAGACTCAGAAGTCTCTGCTGTTCCTGCCAACAGCCAGCTCACCTGGAAACAAGGAAGACAACTACTCAGACAGTGAGAACACACACACACCACACACACACACACACACACACACAAATTAGCCTGCCTCTCTCTTATCTACTGCTACTATTAACAGAACTGGAGATATTGATCCATGTGTGTCTTTTGTGTGTGTGTGTGTGTGTGTGTGTGTGTGTGTGTGGTGTGTGTGTGTGTGTGCAGGTACCTGCAGGAGGTGGGCTACACTGACACCATCCTGGACGTTCGCTCCCAGAGAGTTCGCTCTCTGCTCGGTCTGTCGGGTTCTGAGCAGAACGGATCTCTGGAGAACAAGAACCTGCAGCATCTGATCAACGGAACGGACCGCCGGAAGGGACCGGACAGCAAGAGGTACACACACACACACACACACACACCAGACACACCGCACACACACACCGCACACACACACACACACCAGACACACCACACACACACGCACACCCCACACACACACACACCAGACACACACACACGCACACACACCGGATCAACAGAACAGATGACTTGGACTAGCATCACAGTTTTAATTGCTTGAGTCTTGACTTGATGCATGAAGAGAAGACTTGAGACTTGACTTGACTTGGGTTCTGGTGACTTGGGTTCTGGTGACTTGGGTTCTGGTGACTTGGGTTCTGGTGACTTGGGACTTGACTCTGACTTGTACTTTGATGACTTGAAAAGGTTTCTAAAGTCTTGACTTGAGATCTTGTGTTTGTGTAAATGACTTAGATTGAAAGTGATGAGATTTGTTCCAGCGGACGACTGAATTTAAATTCTGTTTTCAGAATTTGTATGGAATGATTGAATTTATTGAAGTTGAAACTGATTATAGAAATCAAACTCATGATGCTCTTACCAAGTTTTTATCCTATTAAAACCATATTGCATTGAAAAGTCCTAGATATTTAGTTTTCTTTAAGATATTAAATTGATACTGGATTCAGTTGGTTGGTTTCTCCAGGTGAACACTGACCTTTGACCTCTGGTGGCACCAAATCATGGCAGCGAGAGTCTCACGCCGGGCCACACCGCCTACCTCTACCTGTGCGTGACGGCGACCTCGCTGAACTGCTGCGGTCTCTGAAGTCATTGAATTTTCTAACCCAGAAACGCTAGAGGGCTTTTAATTTGAAACAGAAACAGAAAGTGTTGAGTAAAAAAAAAATGTATATTTTTTCATGCCTGTGACATTCTACAGATATAGACATTGAAACTGTATTGAAAGGAAATGTTGAAATGTTGCTGGTATGATGTCAATATGACTATCAACAGATCATTTTCACTGTCTATTTTTTGCTGAGAACCGCACGCGTCACACGGAAAAAATAGGCGACACGGCGAATCTCTAGATGAGCCGCAGCCGGGCCGCGTGGCTGCTCTAACCTGTTAACATGGGCGCCGAAATGAAAAGCAACAGGTTCCGCGACGCACACGCGCTGCTCAGGTAGGCGGTGTGGCCCGGGTGTCAGTCCTCTAACAAGAGAACTGACACCTGAAACACAAGGGATTATGGGTAGAAGGAGACGGAAAGCCTAACAGAACAAAATGAAGTCTGGAATGATGCTCATATTCAGCTGTTTCTTCATGTGTTCTGAACCGGTGTGAACAGAAGAGACAGACAGGTCCATCATGCTGTGTGTGTGTGTGTGTGTGTCCAGGAGTCCAGGAGACGTTCTGGAGACGTTCAACTTCCTGGAAAACACTGAGGACAGCGATGAAGACGAGGATGAGGAGGGAGAGCTGCTGGATGACATCAGCACCGACAAACACAGAGCCAAGAAACACAAGAGCAAGGTGCACACACACACTGACACACACACACACACACACACACCCACTGACACATACACACACACACACTGACACACGCACACACACACACTGACACATACACACTGAAACACACACACACTGACACACACACTGAAACACACACACGCGCTTACTTGCTTGCTTATGGTTGTCCATGGAATCCGATGACGACGTCCACTTGTGTCCTTTAACGTTGGGTTCTTTGATGGCTGAAGAGTCCAGTCCAGGAAGCAGGTGGGGCTGTGTAAGTTGTAGTGGAGGTGGTAGTACTGGCAGCCATGGGTGTGTTCCTGCTGAGTCTCTGTTGCTGTCTTCTGGCAGTCCTCTCCTCCTCCAGCCTGCGAGTTCCGACTAGGCGGCGCTGCCGCCGGGAGTCGCGGTCAGCAGCAGCATCCTCCAGGTCCTCGGGTCTGATGTTGCACTTCCTCAGTAAAGTCTTCAGCCGGTCCTTGTACCTCTTCTTCTGCCCTCCTGCCGAGCGCCGGCCACGGTGTAACTGGCCATACGGCGCTCTGCGGGGCAGTCGGTCTTGGGGCATCCGGATCACATGTCCAAGCCGGCGTAATTGGTGCTGGGTGATCGTGGCCTCGATACTTCTGCAGTTGGTCTTTGCAAGTATTTCAGTATGAGGGACACGATCACGCCAGGTGAGCCCCAGGATGCGCTGTAGGCATCCCATACGGAAGCGCTCCATGGACGCAATGTGACGGCTGTAGGTGACCCAGGCTTCACAGCTGTAGAGGAGGGTGGTGATGCAGACAGCCTCGTAGACGGCAACCTTGGTGTGCAGGTGGAGATTCTTGTTCTGAAAGACCCGGCGCCGGAGTCTCCCAAAGGCGGCTGACGTTTGCCTGATCCGGTTTTGAATTTCGTGGTCAATGCTGCAGTCCTCAGAAAGGATACTGCCCAGATATTTGAAGGACGGAGCTATTGTCAGTTGTTTGTGCTCGATGGTGAAGACAGGCAATGTGCGTGGGGTACTGGAACTCTATTGGCAGACCACTTCTGTCTTGGTGGTGTTGACAGACAGCCCCATCCTGCTGTAGGCCCTGACAACCACAGCAAGGATGGACTGAAGGTCCTGTGGAGAGTGAGCCACAAGAGCACAGTCATCTGCGTACTGCAGCTCGAGGACCCGCTCTCTGGACAGTTTGGTGGTTGCTTGGAGCCTCCTGATGTTGAAGAGGTTTCCATCCATTCGGGTGACACATAGGAGGAAGATGTTAAAGAGTACAGGTGCCAGGACACGCCCTTGTCTTACCCCTGTGCGTACAGGGAAAGGCACAGACTCTTGTCCTCCAATGGTCACATGAGCCGTCATCCCATTGTGGAATTGGCGGAGGATGCTGATAAATTTGGCTGGGCAGCCAAACTTGACAAGCACACTCCACAGGAGCTCCCTGTTAACAGTGTCAAAGGCCTTAGAGAGGTCGATAAAGGTCCTGATGTTGTTCCCGGCACTTCTCCTGAAGTTGCCGTGATGTAAAGATCATGTCGACCGTACTGCTGTTCTTCCTAAACCCGCACTGTGACTCAGGTAGCATTGACTCTGTGAGGTTATTGATCAGCCTCTGTAGCATCACCTTGGCCAGGACCTTGCCAGCAACAGCAAGGAGTGATATTCCCCTACTGTTACCGCAGATAGACTTGTCACCCTTATTTTTGTAGATGGCGACGATGTTGGCGTCCCTCCACTGTTGGGGTATGTTCTCATCTGCCCAGGCCTTGGTAATGTATTGATGGAGAGTTCTTGTGCTGAGGTACCCTCCCTGCTTCAGTAGTTCTGCAGGGATGCTGTCAGTGCCAGAAGACTTGTTGTTCTTTAAAGCACGGACAGCTGCTAGAACCTCCATGAAGGTTGGCGGCTGGCTGAGGTCATGGATGGGGGGGCGTTCAGGCAGTTCTTCCAGAATGGTGTGGTCTGCAGGAGAGTGTTGATTGAGTAGGTCATCAAAGTGCTCAGCCCACCTCAACAGGATCCGGTTTTGGTCCTTCAAAAGTGTGAGACCATCTGCTGTTTTCAGGGGGGTGACAGAGCAGTTTTTTGGGGCATAGATGTTTTTTACAGAATTACAGAAATTATGCATGTCATTTTTTTGTCTGCATACATTTGTATCTCATGAGCCTTACTTGTCCACCATTCATTTTGCAGGGTCCGCATGGTCTTTTCAACTTCCCAGCGAGCTACCTGCCACAGCTGCCTAATTGAGCTGGATGAGGGGTTATTTAAGGTTGCCCTGTGCGCTTTGTGCATGTTGCCAGCGATTTCTTGATGATGTCTGAGTTGTCGTCAAACCAGTCTTGATGTTTTTTGCCTCTGTAGCCAATGGTTTGAGCTGCTGCCTCATAAAGTGAGGAGCTAATCGAGGCCCACTTCTGGTCCATGGGATCCTCCGAGCTCAGACCTGGTTCAATCTCACCTCAGCTTTCCTCAGCTGGGTGCAGTGTAGGCGCTTCTTACTTGACTTTTGCAGCCGCAAGGGGGGAAGCATTGAGATGTGGAGTTTGGCTATAATCATACGGTGGTCCGTCCAGCATTCTGCTCCTCTCATGGCACGGGTTATGAGAACATCGCTGATGTCACTGCGTCTCACTATGACGTAGTCGATTAAGTGCCAGTGTTTGGAGTGGGGATGCATCCAAGATGTTTTATATTTGTTCTTCTGCTGGAACAGTGTGTATTAGTTATGGTCAGGTCATGCTCAGCACACCGAGTAAGAAGTCTCATGCCATTTGCATTGACCACTGCCCCGCTGCCTTATGGGTTAGTCTGGGAGGACAAAAGGCTATGGGAGCACACCATGAGAGAAAAGCAACGTGGTGGCAGCACGCGTAGGCGGACCTCGACAGACTGAGGAACCGGCAGCTGCCTACAGCTGGGGAGGGTGCTGGTCGCAGGTTTGAATGAACTGGAAGCCCCTAGTCGGACCCCTACACGTCAGCGGCACAGGGCTATCATGGTTGCTAGCAGCTGAGACTGAAAAGGTGGCCTAAAAATTGGTTACCGCACCTATCGGGACATTCCACAATGCGGTTGAAATAAGAAAGCAATTAATTTGGAACTGGCATCATGGAACGTGAGAACCCTCCTGGACTCTACTGGCAACTCTGACAGACCCCATCGGAGAACAGCACTAGTTGCTGCTGAACTGAGGCCGTACAACGTTGACATTGCTGCCCTGAGCGAGACCAGGCTCCTGGATGAAAGATCCCTAAAGGAAGAAGGAATGGGCTATACCTTTTTCTGGAAAGGCTACCCCCCTGGTGGACAACATCTGCATGGTGTGGGACTGGCAGTCAAAAACACACTCCTACCAAGCCTGACTGAAACACCTGTCGGCATCAGTGAAAGGCTAATGTCCCTCCGTATCCCCCTAGCAAAGAAGCGCTTTGCCACCCTTCTCAGTGCTTATGTACCAACTATGCCATCTGAGAATGAGGCCATGGACTGCTTCTGTCAGTCGCTGGATGAGGCTCTCCGCCGGATCCCCAAGAATGACAAGATCCTCTTGCTGGGCGACTTCAATGCTCGGGTTGGCCAGAACAACTGAATATGGAGTGGAGTGCTTGGTGGACGTGTGTGTGTGTGTGTGTGTGTGTGTGTGGGCCTAGCCCACAGGGTGTTGTGATGAGCCTAGTGCAGTAGTTAGAGGGAAGGTGCATGCCTACTTCCCACCTGCTTGCTACCCTCTCGCTTACAGCTCACTGCCGCTGGCTAGCCCTTGTGGTGAACAGGGAAGCAGCCTGGTGCGTAAGTCGTAAGTCTTCTCATGCCAGTACACAGCCTCTCCATCACCAAGACTCCTGCCAGGCTCCTCGTGGCCACTCACGGTAACTGGACGCCCCGCGGCCCCGCGGCCCCAGGCGAACATGGCAGGGGATCTCGGAGCTGCAGTGGTCCCCAGAGGTGGTGCAGGCCCACAGAGTGGACACGCCCTGGCATCAGCCAACACACACACACTGACACACACACACACACACACACACTGACACACACAGCTGACAATGTGTTTGACCCATTTTAAATAAATGTGTCTTCCTTATTTCCTTCCTTCCCTCCCTCTTTCCCTCACTCCCTTCCTTCCTCCTCCCCCCCCCCCCCCCCCCCCCCCTCAGGTGGGGAACGAGGGCTTGGCTTCAGAGGAGGACGCCGACACGGAGGAGGCACTGAAGGAGTTTGACTTCCTGGTGACGGCCGAAGACGGAGAGGGAGCGGGGGAGGCAAGGAGCTCCGGAGACGGGACAGAGTGGGGTGAGAGAGAGAGAGACTCACAGAGAGAGAGAGAGACAGACTCACAGAGAGAGAGAGACAGATTCACAGAGAGAGAGAGAGAGACAGACTCACAGAGAGAGAGAGAGAGAGACAGATTCACAGAGAGAGAGAGACAGACTCAGAGAGAGAGAGAGAGAGACAGACTCACAGAGAGAGAATGAGAGAGAGAGACAGACTCACAGAGAGAGAGAGACAGACAGACTCACAGAGAGAGAGAGAGACAGACTCACAGAGAGAGAGAGACAGATTCACAGAGAGAGAGACAGACAGACTCACAGAGAGAGAGACAGACAGACTCACAGAGAGAGAGACAGATTCACAGAGAGAGAAAGAGAGAGAGAGACAGATTCACAGAGAGAGAGACAGACTCGCAGAGAGAGAGAGACAGATTCACAGAGAGAGAGAGAGACAGACAGACTCACAGAGAGAGAGAGACAGATTCACAGAGAGAGAGAGAGAGAGACAGACTCGCAGAGAGAGTGACAGATTCACAGAGAGAGAGAGAGAGACAGATTCACAGAGAGAGAGAGAGAGAGACTCAGAGAGAATGAGAGAGAGACAGACAGACTCACAGAGAGAGAGAGAGACTCGGAAAGAGAGAGAGACAGATTCACAGAGAGAGAGAGAAAGTGTCTCTTTGCCTCAGTGTCTCCACGCAGTGAGCGGGGGCTCAGCTAGCGGGGACGCAGCGAGCGGGGACGCAGCGAGCGGGGACGCAGCGAGCGGGGACGCAGCGAGCGGGGACGCAGCGAGCGGGGACGCAGCGATGAACCCGTGTGACGACGAGCCGCACTTTGAACGCCACGGCTTTCTGACCGTAACGTCTTAGAAGCTGCGGTGTCCTGAGCTCCTGAATGCGGCCTCACGCTCGCACCAGACCGCGCCTGGCAAAACTTCTCAGAGAGAATCTCTGTTGATGTTTGTGTGGAGGCTGCATCAGCTAACAGAGAGGAGACAACATCCATAGTTCCTTAAATCAGCAGTGCGGAGCATTTTGGATTCCTGCAAAATGACGTTGGTTTGTTGAAGAAGACTGATATTCAGTTTGCAAAGCCAACGGCTCTAACACATCTGACTTGCTAAGACTCCACATCACCGTCCGTCCTGATGATCGACACAGGTGATCAAAGTAAACTGAAACAGGTTGAACTCACTGAGGCGTAAAGCTGGTAGAGGATTAAATATAAATCAGCGAAGTCGCGGTGTGAGTTGGACTCTCAGTGCAACGTAAGCCAACGTCAGTAAAGCAGAAACAGGAGTATTGTGCGCCCATCATTACTTTATCTACTTTACATTTTATAAAAGCTCACCAACATGGCTGTGATCTGGTCCAAACACAGAAGTGTTCCAGCGTTTCTCCTCAGCAGAGTGTCTTCCATTCTGCTGAATCAGCTGTTTGCATCTGATCTCCTGCACTAACTTGTCTTCAAAAGGCAGCTACTGTTTTATTATTTCACTTTCAAATGGCAACTTTTGTGAATTCTAAAAGGAAACTAGTTTTCCCTTTTTTCCACTGTATTTAAATGTGGTTTTAATATAGAGGACGCTTTTTTCTGCAGAACCAGAAGAAATGTTGTGACACACATAATCAGAAAACGGTGAAACCGTGAATTAATTCTTCATTTGATTATATTTTGAATTGCTTTAATTTTGATTTGGAGGGAAAATGTTTGTGTTTTCTTGTTTCATGGTATTAAAGTCTCTCTCTCTCTCCCCCCCCCCCCCCCCCCCCCCCACCCCCTCCAGCGGAGCCTCTTCCCTTCCCTCCAGCGAGGGGGAAGTCGTTCCTGTTGGGCGGGTCGGACGATGTGTTGGAGAGTGTGCTGGGACTGGGCGACCTGGCCGACCTCACCGTCGCCAACGACGACACCGACTACAGCTACGATGTGAGACACACACACACACACACACAGTGAAAACATGCACACACAAACAGCTACAGTATGAGACACACATACAGAGTTTTATCCCATAAATTCTATCATTTATTCACACATAGACACTCATTCATGTGCTCTCCCCCCCTGGCTCCGCCCCCCAGCTGCCGTCCAATAAGGAGTCTTCGTTCAGGAAGACGTGGAGTCCTAAATACACACTGCGGAGCCACTTTGACGGCGTTCGAGCGCTGGCCTTCCACCCGGTGGAGCCCTGCCTCCTCACCGTGTCCGAGGACCACACCCTCAAGCTGTGGAACCTCACCAAGACCGTCCCCGCCAAAAAGTAGGTCCTCCTCACCCTCGACCTCTACCTCACCTTGAACCTGAATGTCAGCTTGTGTTGTTTTAGTTGTTTGTGTCGTAAACTGGAACCTCACCAGACTTTCTCTGTCAAAGTTGTTTTTTTGAGTCCATGAAGATTTTTTTTTACCCAGGATCCTTGTCACCAAGTCGACCTTCAGCGAGTCAAAAAGGTCAAAAACAAAATGAACTAGTGCAGCTTCCAGTTTCTCCTCAGAGGGAAAAGTCTGGAGAATCTCTTTCCTCATGCTCAGATCCTGAGCGTTAGCATCTCATCTCCTCTCCTCCGCTGCTCCTCCTCTACCCAGAATCCTCTCTGTCAGACCCAGAATCCCCCTGAGCAACGTCCTGTAGGAGTTACTGCTGCAGCAGGTTAGAGTTCAGCTTGGAGATGATTAAAAACAGGAGGAAACGTCTGTAAAGCTGCTGCTGGTGATAATGGTGATGAAGATGAGGATGAGGATGGGTGTGATGGAGATGAAGGTGGTTTGGTTGATGATGTGTTTAATGGTCTTCATGTTTTATTTCCATCTGTTTTCTAGAAGTGCCTCTTTCGACGTGGAGCCCATCTACACATTCAGAGCCCATGTGTGAGTATCTGGACACACACACACACACACACACACACACAGCTAATATAATGTGATAGAGTTTACATCAGCAGCCATCCAGGTTGTTGAAGGACTGCAGAAGGCTGGTGCTGTCTGAAAGAAACTGACTCAACTATCAGTCAAGTAAAAAGCTTTTAAATGTCTCTCTCTCTCTCTCTCTCTGTCTCTCTCTCTCTCTCCCTCTCTCTCTGTCTCTGTCTCTGTCTCTCTCTCTGTCCCCTTCTCTCTCTCTCTCTGTCTCTTTCTCTCTCTCTCTGTCTCTCTCTCTCTCTCTGTCCCCTTCTCTCTCTCTCTCTGTCTCCCTCTCTCTCTCTCCCTCTCTCTCTCTGTCTCCCTCTCTCTCTCTCTCCCTCTAGTGGTCCAGTCTTGTCGTTGGCGATGACCTCCAGTGGTGAGCAGTGTTTCAGTGGAGGCATCGACTCCACCATCCAGTGGTGGAACATCCCCAGCTCCAATGTAGACCCATACGACACCTATGGTACACACACACACACACACACACACACACCCTTTTTACACCTACAGTACACACATGGGTGAGTGTTTTTAATCTAGACTGCATCCTGACTACAGTTGAGGAACTGGAGAGAGAAAAGACCGGATCCAAACCAGGTTTCTCCTGTTCATGAATCGCAACACTGTGAACATAAAGTGTTTTTCCCTAGGGGATCAATAAAGTGCATCTTTATCAATAAAGTGCATCTTTAAGGGCGCTTTCACACCGCAAAGTCCGCTTAAAGTCCGAACCAGAGTTCGCTAGGTTGTTACATTGTATCGGTCCGGTTCGTTTCACACCGATAATATCAAGCGGTGGGAGTGAAAACAAGTCCAGACCTGTCCAGGCCCACAGCGCCTGTGTTGAATTCAAGCCCCCAGGAACAGGGACCACACTGATCCGTCTTAAAACGGACAGAATTACTGACAGATAGACGGCAGAAACACAGCAGCTTCGCTCAGAACGGAGCTGCTTCATAGAAACAAGTTAAATTCACTTGAACACATGTTTTATCACATTGGGTTGAAAATAGGAAGGAATGTCTAGTTTCTTCTTTCTCTACATTTTCACAACAACCTGTCAGCTCTGCAGCTCCGGTTAAACTCTGTCTGTCATTTGATTGTGCGTTTGTTTAATGTCGCCCGACATCCCGGTTGAGCGGAGTTTTCTGTTTTTAAGCACTGTGATTGGCCCGAAGGTCCAAACACCGCCCAGTCAGAAAACTTTGGTTATAAAGCGAACCGAGCCAGTACTTCAAGCTCCTAAAACAGGAACAACCACCGGTACTGCTACTGTATTTTATTTTAATCACCATTTCCTTTCTTTGGTTCGGACTTTATCAAAGTTGCTTTCACACCAAAATGATCCGCACCACGGTCCAAATGGAAGAGGACCGAGACCGGCGATTTTTGGCGAACGTTTTGCAAGATTTTGGTCCGCACTCGAGTCCGCATGGCGCGTTCACACCAGTCAAAATGATCCGAACTTAGCAAAAACGTCCTAAAGTCCGGACCAAACGATGCTGGTGTGAAAACCACCTGAGTGTTAAAACTCCAGATGTATCAGAACCTGAGTTTCATCATTTAGTTTCTTTAAAGTCTGGAGGATCCAGACTGGAAGAGTCAATCGAGACTAAAGTTCCTGCTGTTCTTTAAAAAGTTCCATCATTTGGTTTCATGTTGAGAAGTTTCTGTTTTTCATGATCCGTTTGGAACCGAAGTCTGAATACAGATGAATTCACTGATTCTGCTCGATCCCCTTTTCCCTCTGGTCCAATCAGATCCCAGCGTCCTGGCGGGGTCGTGGGCGGGGCATACGGACGCCGTGTGGGGATTGGCTTACAGCGGCATCAAGAACCGGCTCCTGTCCTGCTCCGCGGACGGAACGGTCAAACTGTGGAACCCACAAGAGAAAAACCCCTGCATCAGCACTTTCAACACAAACCACGGTGAGAACCGCAGAGAGGGTTCTAGATAGAACGTCTGAACCACATACACACTTTAAATACAGTCTGAGGTTCTAGTGAGAACATCTTAATGATTTCCAGCTGATGGAATGGTTTGAATAGGAAACACTGAGAACGAAGCTGCTAGAACCATGTAACAGAACAAAACAAATCCCAGAAGGTTCTAGTGAGAACATCTGAACAGTGACTGTTGGCTGACTGAATGGCTCAAATAGATGAATATGCACTAAATGCAGAAAAGAGTAAGAGAACGGTAGAACGGTTTCTACTGTGAGTGCAGATAAGAGAGAACCACAGAGGAGGTTCTGTTTGGAACCGTGACTGTTTACAGCTGGTAGAATGATTTCAATAGAACCCAGGTGAGGAAACACAGCAACATGGTGAAGAAGGTTCTAGGTAGAACCGCTGTATCAGCTTGTTCCTGCGGTTCTGGGAAGTTTGGGGATTTGAAAATTTTGTTTTTCAGGACAGGAAATGTTTTGAAAAATTGCAAAACATCATTAAACTTTGATAAAGTTACAACATTTTTAACAGTGATACGTTTTTTGTTTTTTGTATTTTTGATTTTTGTTAATGTTTGTAAACTAAAATAATATTTACAGAGTAAATAACAAAAACTCATTTTTTAAATTTTATTATGATCTGCATTTACCTGTTTTTATTTTATTTTATTTGTATTTTTATTGTTTTATTTATTGCTTACATTATTATTATTATTATTATTATCATCATTCTGATGTCCAGGTTTTTATGTGAACTTGTTTAACATTTGTCAGTTAGTAAATGATCACAGCGCCGCCCAGTGGTGAAGTTACTCCTTTCTCCACTCGTGTGTGTGTGTGTGGTATATATATGTGTGTGTCTGGTGTGAGTGTGTGGTATATATATGTGTGTGTGTGTGTGTGGTATATATATGTGTATGGTATGTGTGTGTGTGGTATATATATGTGTGTGTCTGGTGTGTGTGGTATATATACGTGTGTGTGGGGGGTATATATATGTGTGTCTGGTGTGTGTGTGGTATATATATGTGTGTGTGTGTGGTGTATATATGTGTGTGTGCGTGTGGTATATGTGTGTGTGTGGTATATATGTGTGTGTGTGTAGAGCACGGGATCCCCACGGCGGTGGATTTTAACGGCTGTGACCCCGCCCACATGGTGGCGTCCTTCAACACGGGAGACGTGGTGGTGTACGACCTGGAGACCTCCCAGCATGCACTGGTGCTGAAGGGACAGGGAGACGGCAGTAAGAGCACGCACGCACACACACACACACACACACACACACACGGCAGAGTTCCACTGTGTTATTTGTTCTTCTATATTTATTCTTCTTCTTTCCTTTTCCTTCTTCTCATCCTTTCTTCTTCTTTTGCTCTTCTATTCTTTTCTCTTTCCTTCTGCTTCTTTCCTCTTTTCTTCCCCTCGTCTCTTTTCCTCTCCTCTCGTCTTTTGTCCTTCCTTCCCTTCCCCTCACATCTCTTCTTCTTCTTTTAAGACTGTCACCATATCAACCAGGTCGTCAGTCATCCCACTCTGCCGGTCACCATCACCGCTCATGAAGACCGACAGATCAAGTTCTACGACAACAAGTCAGGTCAGTCTGCTCACCTGTCTGTCTCTCCACCTGTCTGTCTCTCCACCTGTCTGTCTCTCCACCTGTCTGTCGGTCTGTTAGTGATGGACGATCTGTTTCTCTCCTGATCCGACTCAATACGTGATATGAGGTTCAGGATCAATACAACCAGGAAAAGATGTGATCAATAAAAGTTCAGAGTCTGACTGCAGAATTCTGTTTATTTCTGAGATTCAAATCTTTCTAGCGATGCCATTGGCTGCTAGAATGTAAACAACAATTTAAAAATGTCATTACAAAGTGACAATAATATAATTTGGATGGAGAGTTTGTGAAACTGATGGTCAAGAGTCTCATTAGTGATTACTACAGCAGAATAACATGGAGCTGATATCACCATTCATGTTCCTGACAGCAGAATAACATGGAGCTGATATCACCATTCATGTTCCTGACAGCAGAATAACATGGAGCTGATATCACCATTCATGTTCCTGACACAGCAGACTGACTGACAGTTTGTATTGAGATATATTGAGTTTCAACATGTTGTCCCATCAGTAATGTCAGTCTCTCCGCCTGTCTGTCTCTCCACCTGTCTAACCTCCACCTGTCTCATCTTTCTCCACCTGTCTGTCTCTCCAGGTAAAGTCATCCATGCCATGGTGGCTCATCTGGATGCAGTGACCAGTCTGGCAGTGGATCCTAACGGCATCTACCTGATGTCAGGCAGTAAGTTTCTCTGTTCTACCTGATGTCAGGCAGTAAGTTTCTCTGTTCTACCTGATGTCAGGCAGTAAGTTTCACCGCAGGTTACATCACTGATGATGTGTCCAGGAGCATCTGGAGATGTATGCCATCAATCACTTTACTGGCCAGCGACGACCAAAAATAGACTGGTTGATGACCAAGAACGGGGTGTGATGACTGGAGAGACAGTGGAGAGCTTGGAAAGACGGCAACCATGGCGGGGCGGCAGCCCAAACCGCATCCTCTATAAGGAGGAGACCCATAAGAAACTACAGATAACCTTATGGAAGAATATCCCCAGGGGTGTCAGAGAGGGGAGGGGAGGGGGATCTGATGGACCACAGGCTGACGACCAATAGCAATGGACAATCGACTACGAGTATGGAATGCAGATGTGGAAAGGTCTGCAAGAACTGCCGAGACCCGGATGAAGTGTTTGGATGGAGAGGGAGCGCCACAATGCACAGGTACCCAACCTGGTGAGACGCAGGAGGAGCCAGGCCCAGAAGCACCCCATAGAGCCCGGAGCCTCCATGTGGCGCAACCAGTCCCTCCGAACAGACCTCCGGAGGAGGTCCGTGTCCGACGACTATCATCATCAGTTTTGCTGTGGAGAGGTTTGGTGTAGTGGAGAAGAGGACACCCTACACCATGAACCAAAGAGCAGCGAAGATCCACAAGATCTGTCAGGAGCTGGGATCCCTCAAGAAGCAGTACAAGGAGGCCAGCGAGGAGCAACGGCCCCCCTTGGCTGACCTGCGGACCATCCTGAGGAAGAAGCTGATGATCCTGCACAGAGTTGAATGGCACAGGAGACGGCAGGATGAAAGAGCCAGGAAGCGGGCGTCCTTCATAGCCAACCCCTTCAGCTTCGGCTTGCTCGAAGGAGGAAATCACACATCCAGAACACCTACAGCGACCCTGAATGGCAGCAGGAGCTGGGACAGTGCTACGTCCTGATAGACCCACCACCACCCGTCAAGGAGTTTGACACCAGGGAGCCACTCCTGAAAGGGGTCCAGGACGTTGTGAGGAGAGCAAGATTGAGTTCAGCCCCCGGACTGAGTGGAGTCCCATACAAGGTCTACAAGCACTGTCTTTTTCTACTCAAGCGGCTCTGGAAGATCCTGAAAGTCCTCTAGAGGAGAGGAAAGGTGGCCCAGCAGTGGAGATACGCCGAAGGAGTCTGGATCCCAAAGGAAGAAGATTCCCAAGAGAATCGACCAGTTCAGGATCATCTCCTTGCTAAGCGTTGAAGGAAAGATTTTCTTCAGCATCGTAGCAAGGCGGCTGACTGACTTCCTCTCCAACATCGGCTTCATAGACACCTCAGTGCAGAAGGGCGGCATCCCTGGAGTACCGGGGTGTCTGGAGCACACAGGAGTGGTGACCCAGCTCATCAGAGAAGCCCGAGAGAACAAGGGAGACCTGACAGTGCTCTGGCTCGACCTGGCCAACGCCTACGGCTCCATCCTCCACAAGCTGGTCCAGACAACCGTGGTCAAGTATCATGTGCCGGGCCAAGTGGCAGATCTCATCCTGGATTATGACAGCCAGTTCAGTATGAGAGTCTCGACAGGGTCAGTAACATCACAGTGACACAGACTGGAGGTGGGATCATCACAGGCTGGACCATCTCCATGATCCTCTTCGCCTTGGCAATGAACATGATCGTCAAGTCTGCCAAACCGGAGTGTCGGGGCCCTCGGACCAAGTCAGGGACGAGTCAACCACCAATCAGGGCCTTCGTGGATGACCTGACAGTCACCACCGAGTCAGTGCCAGGAAGCAGGTGGATCCCGCAGGGGCTGGAGAACCTGATCCGATGGGCAAGGATGAGCTTCAAGCCGGCAAAATCAAGATCACTGGTGCTGAAGAAGGGGGCGAAGTCTGGGACAGGTCCCGCTTCAGCATTGAAGGTACAACAATCCCAACTGTCTCTGAAAAGCCAGTGAAGAGCCTTGGCAAGGTGTTCAACAGCAGCCTGAAGGACACAACATCAGTCCAGGCTGCCTGTCAGGAGCTGGAGGACTGGCTGAGAGCAGCTGACCGGTCAGGGCTTCCCGGCAAGTTCAAGGCGTGGATCTATCAGCACGGGATCCTGCCAAGGATACTCTGGCCGCTGCTTGTCTACGAGGTCCCCATCTCCATCTTAGAAACCTTGGAGAGGAAGGTCAGCAGCTGTCTCAGGAGGTGGCTGGGACCAGGAGGCCAGACATCCTCCTGGTCTCAGAGGCAACTAAGAGCATCATCCTTTTGGAGCTGACAGCACCGTGGGAGGACCGTCTGGAGGAAGACCACGAGAGGAAGAGGGCCAAATATGAAGATCTTGTCATCAACTGCTGTAAGCAGGGCTGGAAGGCGAGGTGCAGGCCCACTGAGGTTGGCTGCAGAGGTTTGAGCCTTGAGCGAACTGGGCATCACCGGAGAGGGGAGGAGGAGAACCATCAAGAACATCACAGAGGCAGCAGAGAAATCCTGGAGGTGGCTCTGGGTCAGGAGAGGAGGTCCATGGGGAGGAGCAAATGCCACCTGAACACAAGCCGTGGTCTGATCAACCATGGCTGGGTCGCCTGGGCGAGGTGTCTGATGTTGGAAGACTCAAAACACCCGATGACCCCAGGTTACATCACTGGTGATGTGTTCAGGAGCATCTAGACATGTATGCTATCAATCACTCTGTTCTCCCTGATGTTAGGCAGTAAGTTTCTCTGTTCTCCCTGATGTCAGGCAGTAAGTTTCTCTGTTCTCCCAGATGTCAGGCAGTAAGTTTCTCTGTTCTCCCTGATGTTAGGCAGTAAGTTTCTCTGTTCTCCCTGATGTTAGGCAGTAAGTTTCTCTGTTCTCCCTGATGTCAGGCAGTAAGTTTCTCTGTTCTCCCAGATGTCAGGCAGTAAGTTTCTCTGTTCTCCCTGATGTCAGGCAGTAAGTTTCTCTGTTCTCCCTGATGTTAGGCAGTAAGTTTCTCTGTTCTCCCTGATGTCAGGCAGTAAGTTTCTCTGTTCTCCCTGATGTCAGGCAGTAAGTTTCTCTGTTCTCCCAGATGTCAGGCAGTAAGTTTCTCTGTTCTCCCTGATGTCAGGCAGTAAGTTTCTCTGTTCTCCCCCAGGTCATGACTGCTCCCTGCGGCTGTGGAACCTGGACAGTAAGACGTGCGTTCAGGAAATCACGGCTCACCGCAAGAAGAGCGAGGAGGCGATCTACGATGTGGCGTTCCACCCCTCCAAGGCCTACATCGCTTCCGCCGGAGCTGACGCCCTTGCCAGGGTCTACGTCTAGAGAGGGGGGCGGGGGGCGAGAGACACACACACACACACACACACACAGACAGACAGGTAGAGAGAGAGAGAGAGAGAGAGGCTAGTCTGTAGACACACATCAACACAGAGGATTCTGGGTCTGTTTCTGAAATAGAGAGACAGGCGGAGAGAGAGAGAGGAGGGCTAGTCAACACACTCTCTCACACACACACACACACACACACACTTGTAGAGAGGATGGTCTACTCTGTGCCAGACTGAACAAAGAATATATATTACTGAAAGAGGTTGCGTTCTCAGACTGGAGGTGAAGAGGATCTCCACTGGAAGACTGAACACACACACACACACACACACAGCAGGTGGGCGGTCCCTCCTGCCTCAGGTTCCACTCTGACTGACTGAAGAGACTGAGAGACGTTCAGCAGCGCAGAAAGAAACGTTGTGAAAACGTTGTTTGAAACCCGCAGATAGAGCTGTATCATATAGAACCGGCTCGCCTCCGTTAGCGGGCGCTCTCGCTCCCGCCCCTTCTCATCTGTCATGTGAAGTAAATCCTGTCAGCAACGCCCGCCGAAAGTTGGCGAGTCCTGAACGTAACTCTGACGACACTACATGAAGCTGCGCTCTCCTCTGTCTTCTTCTTCTCTTCCTGCTTCTGCAGAAACACTAGCTCCGCCTCCTGATGCAGGGGGCGGAGCAATGGAAGAAACGCTCAGCCAGCGAAGTTCAACTCTGTTTCAGCTTAAAGGAAAACTCCCTAAAACACTTTAACTGTTAAAATCAGGTGTTGGTGACGTTCTTTTCATTCCTGGCTCCACTTAGTTTATTTGTTGTGTTTTTCTTCTTGGTGGATAACCGGCCAATCGTAGACGAGGTGATGTCACCTCCAGATATTTATAGTTTGATATGAGAAAATGTTTCAGGATGTAAAACATCAGCGGTAAACGTCAGGTTTTGGTGTCAGTCCCTCAGAATCAAAGAGCGAGGGCTTCTTTCTAGAGCCGCCATTTTGCACCAAGAGACGTTCAACAATCATACAGGGAGAAATCCATCGTAGAAGAGGAGAGAGACCAATTTCTCCACCACAGGAGCAGGAGAGAGACCAGAATGCACTGCAGGAGCAGGAGAGAGACCAGAATGCACTGCAGGAGCAGGAGAGAGACCAGAATGCAATGCAGCAGAGAGACAGGCTGGGTTTTTGGGTTTTGCAGACAAGGCAGGTTGAGGAAAGTGAGTAAATGACAGCACTTCATCACTAAACTCATAATGTGTGGAACATCAGACTGAAGAGACTGAGCAGTCGGAGTTTTCCTTTAAACTGAAGCTGAAGAGAGAAGAGAAGACGGAGGATTCAACAGCAACAGAAAATCCGACGTTTCGCCCCTCTGGCAGAATTCAGGCAACATTTAGAAATTGAGTTTCCTGCGATTCGTTTTTTTTTTTTTTTAATCAGATCTGAACCGAAACATCAAAGATATTCTTAGATTTTATCCTGTTTTCCTTCATAAAGTTTTTCAAAGAATAAATAAGTTAAAATCATGTCTATACTTCCTAAATTGGGCAGTGAGAGAAACCAGCTGATTTTGGATCTAAATGAATCCTGTATCTGTTTTAATTTGGATCTGATGGAAGCTCCGAAGTTGTAAGAATCTTTATAATAATTCTCCAGATCTGGACTGCGTTGGGCTAAATATCTGATTTTCTGTTGCCATGGTAACGCAGCCAGTTTGCCCTCTGACGAGGTGCGAGCTGATTGGATATCCGTTCTGTCGGCGGACCTCGGTCGTTGGCTGCCGTGCCGTCAGGGGCGGGACCCGGCGACCGCACCTCAGCCCCTGGTGGGCCAATCAGAGCCCTGCGTTTAAGTCCCGCCCATTCAACCACCAATGTAGCGAGAAAAGGAATTGGGTCAATCAGCTTCAGACGTTTAGCATTAGTTACACATGGAAGTTTTTTGTTTGTGTAAAATAAATCTAGTTTTTATAATCCTTTTTATATAAATGAAAAGTCTCATAAATGCACCGAGAATTCTGGTTTTAAAAAGGGAATTCTTCGTTCCCGTCCGATCCTGCCATCCGACACGAGGCCCCGCCCATCCGCTTCCTTTTCCTGTCACATGACTCTCGGACCGCGGCTCAGCCAGAGCGTTCTCCTGACGGGTTCCTGTGAGAACCCGATCCGGTTCAGATCCAGACCTGGAGCTCTAGAAACGTCTGAAGTGAAGGAGGAAGAGGAGAATCTGTCTGACGGAGAGGCGGAGCTTCAACTCTTCATCTGTCCACATCTTTCCCTTCACCTTCGCTGTTCCGTAACTCCCTCCTCTTCCTCCCTTCTCCTCTTCCTCTCTCCTCTTCCTCCCTCCTCTTCCTCTCCCTCTCAGCTCTTCCTCCTCTTCCTCCCTTCTCCTCTCCCTCTCAGCTCTTCCTCCCTGCTCTTCCTCTCAGCTCTTCCTCCCTTCTCCTCTTCCTCTCTCCTCTTCCTCTCTCCTCTTCCTCCCTCCTCTTCCTCTCAGTTCTTCCTCCCTCCTCTTCCTCCTCCCTGTATCACTGTGTGATTCCTCTCACTCTCTTACTGGATTTGACTTTTCTTCATCACAGCTTCATCAAGCAGGAATAATGTTATTTATATTGTTATGATTTAGTCTTATCCTTATAAGGAGAGAACAGTTTGAGCCCCAGGAGAACTGTCCAATCAGGGGCCTCCTGGAGTGGATTTTGAAAACAAACGTTTAAACGCTGCCAGGTGATTGGTTTAAGTTCCAGTCCGCTCTGAAGCATGGGAGTTTTATCAGTGTGGTTTGTTATATTCCACCGATTTTTGTTTTAATTTTATTTTTCTAAGTTAAGGGATTTGTAACGCAAACGGTTCCAGATGAATCACGACTCGAAACAAAACCTTTTTGTTCGTTTCTACGTTTCCCTTTTGTTTTACCCTGCAGAACTTTTATTTTCAACCACGCTACGACTTATGGTGTAACTAAAGACTTTTTTTTTGTTTGTGTAATGCATGATTAATACAATAAAAGTATTTTTTCTAGTCTTCCAAAAAAATGGAAAAAAAAAGTTCTGATCAGTTTGCGAGTTTTGATGAGTTTTGTAAGGTTTTTTTGATTTACAAACTATGAAACAGCAGATTTTAAAGATTGTACCACATAGCAAAATACAACTGTTGAAATGTATATAAAATGTCTATAATAACTATTAAATGGTGTACCTGTACAGAGCCGGCTTTGCTTCTGCTCATTCTGTCTCTCCTTTCTCTAAAAGAGCGTCGTTCCGCTTTCCTCTCGTCTGGTTTCCCAGCAAACATTTTGACGTTGAGTTTGATACGATGTCGCTCCGCAACGCCGAAATCCTCCAAAATCAAGACGAGGTCCGAAGGTCCAGACGCTGAATTTCTCGGGTTTGTGTCGAATTCAAGACTTACAAAAATTGCATAGAGAGCAAGTTCTGTAGCGGTGATGTCAGGACCTACATCAGTTCTAAACTCCACAGCTGTTTGAACATGGATTTTTATTGTGCAGTAATATTAAAATGTTAAATGAAATATGAACAATTTTGGCTCATTTGGCCGACGCTGAACCTGCAGATCTGCAGAGGAGCTCAGTGAGAGAAACAGATCAGAGTCTGGGTTCACTGAAGGCTTGATCAGGGAACCTTGTTAATACAGGAGGGAATCGAACCTTCTGCTCCTCCTCCCCCTGCTCCTCCTCCCCCTCCTGCTCCTCCCTCCCCCCCCCCCCCGCTCCTGCTGCTCCTCCCCCTCCCCCCCCCTCCTAGGGGGACTATTAATTTGACAATACAAGGCTTAAAAGGCTTAAAATCTAACAAATAACTTGCGAAAAGACAGAACTCCCCTGTCAACAGCATGTCTGCATTAGGTGAGAGTATACTGATGTATGTTTTTGTAAAATATTGACCTAGGTGGCGGGTGTGCCGAAGAAAACTAAGCTCCTTATCGACTGAAAAAAGAACATTGTTACTCACTCAGCGGTTAAAATACCAACCAAGCTAGAGTCGGAAACTCTTTCCCCCGGGGTCACCTGGTAAAAAAATTCATGTGGAAACCGTGTCCACGAAATATTAAACCGTGTTCATGGAATATGTACGTTGCATGTTGATAATGTCAAAGAGAGACTTTTAGGCCTATATAAAGTGAGCCATAGCCATTACACACCGCTTGGCATACATATAGTGAGCCATAATAGCCAATAGGCACCTAGACCTATATATGAACCATAACCATTGATTGATCACACCAGTAGGTCTAATTGATGATCTGATGCGTTCTTCTTATTCCCAAATTGGTGACAAAATGAAACCTATTTACTCCCTATAGATCACGCTTGTAGAAAAAACATGTTAATGTTTGGGCCGCTGACAGATTCTAAACACTAACTTGGGACTTGACTCGAGACTTGAAGGTTAAGACTTGTGACTCGGTCCGGCGAGCTGCTGAGACTTCAGGTATCAGAGCCAGACCTTCAGTCTCACACTGAGCTGCTGTTCAGAGAAGCTGCTGCTCTTTTCTCTGACAGCTTTTCTTTGCTTTGGATGCTGTTCCTCAAAATAAAACTTGGCCTTTCAGGTTTGAACCACAGTCACCAAAACTTTGCCAAACAGCTTCTTCCTCTGAGCTCTGAGTCCCAGCAGCTTCACGGTCTGAGATCTGTTCTTGTCAGAGATCCAGGACTCGGTCCTCCAAACCACTTCTCTGACGTCTTGGACTCGTCTCTCGTGTCTGTTTTCTCTCAGACTTGTATTTGGATGTTGACTTGACTTTTCATTCCCATCTAATCATTTTTCAAAGATGTTTTTCCCCACCTGGTCCAGCGTTATTTCATTTCTCCCCAGCGTTCCAACTGAAGAGATGACAGCTGTGTGTAGGGTGTTGATCCTTTGTGCATCGATCATCTGGCTGTTGAAGTAGATAGATAAGACTTTATTGATCCCCCTGGGGAGATTCAGATGGATCTACATCTCTGTTCTCCTTCAGCATTATTTTCACATTTGGACAGACTGCACTCTGTTGTGTTTTTGGTCTTGAATAAGACTCGGTTTGCTCTAGCCTCGGTCTTGGAATTGACTTGGACTCGGCTGAGGCGGTCTTGATTCAAACCCAGGACGTCACGGTTACATGGTACGGGCCTTAAAACGCTAAGCCACCAGGACGTCCCGCTGACTGAAGCCAACAGACAAATCTCCAGAAAACTGCCAGTGGCTCAGAAACACTGCATCAACCTTCTTGATTTGGTAAATCATCTTTTTAAAAAACTAGTTATCAGACAAATTACTTCTTACTGTCCAAAAAACAAAAGGCAAACTACTGGCTCGTGTTACATCACTTCTGATTGGTGGAGCTGACTCCTGGCTCTTGGATGTAAGAAGGACAATTGGACAAACAGAAGCTGTATTTTGTTTCTGTTTTCTATCAGACTGGATCCAGTCTGGATCCAGTCTGGATCCAGTCTGAGTCTCAGGTTTGGACACTAGAGAGCGCTGTGTCCTGTCTGATGGTTTGTATTGCTGCTTCAGTCACATGAACAGAAGACACTGGACAAGCTGTAAAAATAACTATTTTTATTGAAAAGAAAAACCGGTAATAAATACAGAAAGTACAGAATCATCATTGAACATCAGAATTTCATCAAAGGGAGACAGAAAGTCTGATTTTTAACCCGCTGATACAGTTCCTCTGTTAATCCCTCATGCAGATATGTCGTCTACATTATATTAGCAGATATACAGGAGCTTTGCAGAGCATGCTGGGTAATGACAGCAGGCGGGAACAGAGCGGAGCGCAGGACGGACAGCAGGAGGAACATGAGAGCAGATCAAACCAGTCTGACTGCAGATCCTCCTGATCCTGATCCGATATTTGATTTGAAAGTCGTTTCTCAAAAGGTGAAACAGGAACAAGCTCCAGTTTCTGCAATTCATGTCAATTCAAATATGAACAAAAACGACCAACAGCACAAATGAAACCAAATGACAGAACTTTATAAAGGACATCCAGCAACTTTAAGTCTTTGGTTTACAAAATGATTAGACTTCTACAGGCTGGATCGGGAACAGATTCAGGATTTTAGGAGTTAAACATCAGGCTTTTCTGCCTGTGTGAATTTGTTGTCTTCTCAGCAGGGAATAAGGTGACGGTGAACAGATTATTGAGGATAAACTGAATATTGTGAAGTCAGTATCTGGTTTTCTGCTGGCTCTGCCCTCACGAAGGAATAAAGACTGCAGTGGAAGAAAAACACATAAATCTACAGGATTGCCAAATGTACATCAGTATAGTTACAACTTTACCAGGAAGGAGCTTAAAACATTTCAGACAGTTTGGTTTCTTTCTCAGAGATGAAAAGTCTGACAGACCAGAGGAAAAATGTCCATCTTAACATCATTTTATCCTGTAATATTTCATCTTAAAATCTCAGTAGAAAATCAGTAAATTGATGAGAGAACTCAAGTGTTTCCAGTGCATTTTCAGAATTTCATGATATTGTCGCTTGATTCAAGAAAATTCTGGAAACAAACTGAAACGCATCAGAAACAAGTGAGTTTATCTCAGCGAATTTGTGGATTTATTTCACTTTTAAGATTTTAAGGTTCAATAAAAGGGGAAACAAGTTTTTGTCTTTGTGTTCTGGGAAAACTTCTCATGTTAACAGATGAAGCATTTCAACATAAACATCACACAGTGAAGATAGAGTGATATCATACACTGAAAGACAGGCGGAGTGTTTCTGTCTGTTGATCTGTACTGTGTTGATCTGTACTGTATTGATCTGTACTGTATTGATCTGTACTGTATTGATCTGTACTGTGTTGATCTGTACTGTATTGATCTGTACTGTATTGATCTGTACTGTATCGATCTGTACTGTGTCGATCTGTACTGTGTCGATCTGTACTGTGTCGATCTGTACCGTGTCGATCTGTACCGTATGGATCTGTACCGTATTGATCTGTACCGTATTGATCTGTACTGACTCTGCTGGGGATCGCTGTACAGGAAACCCATTCAGCTCATACTGGGATCTGCTGCAGGCCAGACTGGTTGGACTGGTAAATAAAGTCCAGAATTCACTTTGAAAGGAAGGTTTCCACTCTGACGGTGGATGAACGCAGAAATATTTGCTCTACTCTTCTTTGCATTTAAAAGAATATTTTTTAAATTTTCTATGATGTTGAGAATCCTGAGCACAGAAAACCTCAGGTGAGTTCTCTCCGGTGTTTCCACCTGATTTCCAAACAAATTTTAAGCAAACTTTTGACATGTTGTAAAATAGAATATGAATCAGGTGTGTTTGCATCAGTTGGGTTGCAGCAAAAGAATTCCTGAACGCAGAACAGAGCTACATCAGAAAACATCCACCATCTTGTTTTTTGGCTTTACGCTCTTCACTTCTGTCATAAAACGGCCCCCGATTCCTCAAACCTTCGACTAATAATTCACTTTGTGACCCAGATAATCACTACAGAGGGGTGGGGTGCTGTTACCATGGTTACCGCTTTAGTACTGATGTAGGATGGACAAGTGTTACCATGGTTACCACTGAAGTATTGATACAGGTGATTTCCCAACTTCTCCCTCATTAAATAAAAAAAACATGTTTTATGGGCCCTGGCTTGTGTGTGTGTGTGTGTGTGTTTTAGTGTGTATATGTACATGTGTGTGTTCTTGTGTTAGAGTATGTGTGTATATGTGTGTTACTGTGTATATATACTGTGTGTGTGTGTGTGTGTGTGTGTTAGTTGGCCTCGGTGAAGTCTCGGCAGATCCCTCGGACCAGCGGCTGGGCGAAGTCGGCGAGGCCGGTGAACTCTCTGGTGAAGAAGGTGTGGCTGTCCTTCGGCTCCGATGACATCACTCTGAGGTCATCGAGCGGCGCCCAGGCCACGCCCACCGAGTACATGGTGATGTCTGGTGATTGGCAGACAGGAGAAAGTGGAGGAGTCAGACAGCGGACTGTAACACCACACACACACACACACACACACACACACACACACACACACACACCTTGTTTCTGTGCGGCCAGGGCGGGGGCTGCGACGTCGTCGTATGATTGGCCGTCCGTCACCACGATGAGGAAGTTGCGGCCCGGTCCCGTCCGTCTGGTAGAAACAAATAAGAGACAATTTATTTCAGTTTTTAATTTATTTATTTTATTTTTCTCTCAGACACCTTTTCTATTCTTCTTCTACTTGTTCAGCAGCAGATCATCTGCAGGAACGTCAGAACCACAGAAGAAATGACAGAATTACTAGAGCAGAACTGAGAAGTAGAGTAGAGAGTAAAGTAGAGCAGAACAGAGAAGTAGAGTAGAGAGTAAAGTAGAGCAGAACAGAGAAGTAGAGTAGAGAGTAAAGTAGAGCGGAACGGAGAAGTAGAGTAGAGAGTAAAGTAGAGCGGAGCGGAGAAGTAGAGTAGAGAGTAAAGTAGAGCAGAACAGAGAAGTAGAGTAGAGAGTAAAGTAGAGCAGAACAGAGAAGTAGAGTAGAGAGTAAAGTAGAGCAGAACAGAGAAGTAGAGTAGAGAGTAAAGTAGAGCAGAACAGAGAAGTAGAGTAGAGAGTAAAGTAGAGCAGAACAGAGAAGTAGAGTAGAGAGTAAAGTAGAGCAGAACAGAGAAGTAGAGTAGAGAGTAAAGTAGAGCGGAGCGGAGAAGTAGAGTAGATTAGAGTAGAGCAGAGAACAGAAGAGAAGGGAGGAGTAGAGTAAAGAACAGTAGAATAGAATAGTTATAGTAGTCTGGGCGGTGATGGTTCTACCTGAACAGGTTCTAGATGGTGTAGGTTCTACCTGAACAGGTTCTGGGTGGTGTAGGTGATGGTTCTACCTGAACAGGTTCTAGATGGTGTAGGTTCTACCTGAACAGGTTCTGGGTGGTGTAGGTGATGGTTCTACCTGAACAGGTTCTGGGTGGTGTAGGTTCTACCTGAACAAGTTCTGGGTGGTGTAGGTGATGGTTCTACCTGAACAGGTTCTAGATGGTGTAGGTTCTACCTGAACAGGTTCTGGGTGGTGTAGGTGATGGTTCTACCTGAACAGGTTCTGGGTGGTGTAGGTTCTACCTGAACAAGTTCTGGGTGGTGTAGGTGATGGTTCTACCTGAACAGGTTCTAGATGGTGTAGGTTCTACCTGAACAGGTTCTGGGTGGTGTAGGTGATGGTTCTACCTGAACAGGTTCTAGATGGTGTAGGTTCTACCTGAACAGGTTCTGGGTGGTGTAGGTGATGGTTCTACCTGAACAGGTTCTGGGTGGTGATGGTTCTACCTGAACAGGTTCTAGGTGGTGTAGGTTCTACCTGAACAGGTTCTGGGTGGTGTAGGTTCTACCTGAACAGGTTCTTGGTGGTGTAGGTTCTACCTGAACATGTTCTGGGTGGTGTAGGTTCTACCTGAACAGGTTCTTGGTGGTGATGGTTCTACCTGAACAGGTTCTTGGTGGTGTAGGTTCTACCTGAACAGGTTCTTGGTGGTGATGGTTCTACCTGAACAGGTTCTGGGTGGTGTAGGTGATGGCGTCGCCGGTCGCAGTTCCTCCGCTCATGTAAGGAATCCTCCGCAGAGCGTTGATGGCTTCCTCTTTACTTGGATGATCAAACAGACCGAACTCCAGCCGCTGGTCGTAGGTGAACTGCACCGCACCTGGAGAACCAATACAATCAGTGAATCAATCAATTAATCAATCAACCAGTTAGTCAGTAACTCACTCGCTCAAACAATCAAGCAGTCAGTCACACCAACTAACCAACCAACCAATAAATCAAACCAACCAATTAATCAAAGAATGAACCATCAATCAATCAACACACCAACCAGCCAATCATTCAATCAACCAATCAGTAAATCAAACAATCAACCAGCCAACTGATGCAACAACCAAGCAACCATCAAACCATCCAATCAACATCCATGCAGTCAGGCAAATGCCAGGTCCAGACAGATTCTCCACAGATTTCTTTAAGACATTTTCAGATCTCCTCTCTCCATTACTTTACATTACATTACTTTATTACATTCTAACCCACTCTATTCCCACTCTAACCCCAGCTTCCATTTCTCTTCTTGCTAAGAAAGGCAAAGACCCGCTGCTATGTGGCTCATATAGCCCAATCTCACTGCTTAATGTTGATTGTAAAAAAAATTAAAATTTTAGCCAAGGCCCTTGCAAAGCGACTTGAGGAAGCTCTCCCGTCTTAAATATCACAAACTGGCTTCATGCAGGGTAGAAATTCCTTCTTTAACATTCGCAGATTATTTAATATTATTTATACTTCTAATTCCTCATCTCAGTCTGAATCTATCGTGTCTTTAGATGCAGAGAAGGCATTCGATCGGGTGGAGTGGGAGTTCCTTTTTTTCTCTTGAAAGATTTGGTTTCTGTTCACAATTTATCTCTTGGATTAAACTTGTTTACAGTGCACCACTTGCATCAGTACACACAAATGACACCGTCTCTGATTTTTTTCCCCTTGCCAGAGGGACGAGGCAGGGATGCCCACTTTCCCCTTTACTTTTCACAGAACCCTTGGCATTCATCAGTGTAAGCATTTTAATGGTATTACACGTGGAGGACTCGAACACAAGGCTTCCTTATATGCAGATGACCTGCTCTTATATGTTTGTAATCCTGCCTCCTCTCTCCCTCATATTTTTAATATTTTAGAGAAATTTGGATCTTTTTCCGGCTACAAACTGAATTTACAGAAAGGTTACATTTTCCCCATAAACTTTGATATGCACACTTTACTTCCTGCTGTATGCCCCTTTAGAGTTGCCAAACGTTTCAAATACCTGGGAATAATGGTAACCCGCTCATTTCATTCTCTTTTTAAAGTCAATTTTCTCCTCATGGTAGATAGTTGTAAACAAGATTTAACACGTCGTTCCACTTTGCCTTTGTCCCGCGCCGGCCGTATCTTATAAAAATGATTACCCTACCAAAATTTTTAGATCTCTATCAGACTCTCCCAATATTCATTAAGAAGGATTAGCTCTCTTGACAAGATCATATCCAACTTTATCTGGAATGGTAAAACTCACAGGGTTCTAAAGCTTCTCTTCAAAGACCTAAAAATGCTGGAGGCATGGGACTTTCAAATTTCCTCTACTACTATTGGGCAAATAATATCACTAAAAATCTATTTTGGATGCAACAAGTTCCAAAGGTCCCAGTTTGGGTTAAAATGAATCAGCACCAAATTTCACTTCCTTCCTGCTATGCTCACAACTTCGAATTCCTCCAGTTAAATGTAGCTCCACTCCCGTTGTCCCATTTTTACAGCTATATTTGCAAATGCGTCATTTTACCCAAAAACAATTCCCCACATTTCCAAATTTACCACCATCAAATGACATAGATAGATTGCTTGTTTTGAGTCCGGGCCTTAAAGGACGAGTCTGTGATATATAATATATGCAATATTAACGCTCAAAGTATAGCGAAGTTAAAAACACTGTTGGAGCACAACTTGGCATTAGAGATTTTTTGATGACTAATGGGAGGCAATCCTGGAACAGGTACACTCCTCATCACCTTGTGCTCATCATGGATTAATCCAATTTAAAATTCTTCACTGAGTTCACCTGAAGGGCAGAACTGGCCCGGATACCCGGGTACTGACAACGCCTGTAACAGATGCCAACAGTCACCAGCTGATTTGATTCACATGTTTTGGACATGCCCAAAATTATAAAAATTTCAGAAGGAAATTTTTAAGACCTTCTCTGATATATACAATGTTCCCCTCGCTGCTCTGTTCATTCTACAGCCCCAAGATCTCACTCTCGCCCCTGACACCTGTACAGTCCCTGCTCCACCCTCTCATGCCCGGTGGATTAAGGAAGTTATGTTTCACCTTAAATTAGAGAAAATAAAGTATAGCCTGAAAAACTGAACAAATAAATGTAACAAAATTTGGTCACCCTTTCTAAGATACTATGAAAATCTTGATACCACCTCCTGGACATAGTTTAACCATCTTGTAAGTTGAGTATTAAATTGTATATTTAATATTTTTATTATTTTTCCCCTTTATTTTTTTTCCCCTTCTTTCTTTCAACATAGAGAGAGAGAGACTCCGGGGTGGGTGGGTAAGTGGGAGGGCGGGAATGGCAGATTGCAATCTATTTTTTTCAATGTCATGTTTTATGTTTCTGTATAAGAAGTGATATCTGCAGTTTTCATCTGAACTTGCTATACACGGAAATTTTATTCTCCCACCTGTTTATACAACTATTTTGAAAACCCAATAAAAATATTACTGAAAAAAAACATCCAATCAACCAATCAGCCAACCACCAAATCAATCACCCAACCATTCAATCAACCAACCAATCAACAAAACAATCAACTGTACAATCCATCAACCGATCGATCGACCATCAACCGATCGATCCGTCCCATCATGCAGCTGACCGATGCGAGCTCCGACGTCTGAGATGTCGAAGCTTCTGGCGACCGCAGCCAGGAAGTCCAGAACGAGACGGAAGTTTCCGTCGCCGACGCTCGACGAGCCGTCGATCAGGAAGCCGATGTTCACCGAGTTGTAGCAGGTCTTACCTACACACACACACACACACACACACACACACACGCAGACACACACACACACACACACGCAGACAGACGCACACACACACGCAGACAGACGCACACGCACGTGTATGGTCATTAGAAACAGACAGGTATCAGGAGAGACAGACAGATGTCAGAGAGACAGACAGGTGTCAGGACAGACAGACAGGCATCACAGAGACAGACAGGTGTCAGGTCAGGACAGACAGGTGTCAGGAGAGACAGACAGGCATCAGGACAGACAGACAGGTGTCAGGACAGACAGACAGGCATCACAGAGACAGACAGGTGTCAGGAGAGACAGACAGGCATCAGGACAGACAGACAGGCATCAGGACAGACAGACAGGCGTCAGGACAGACAGACAGGTGTCAGGACAGACAGACAGGCATCAGGACAGACAGACAGGCGTCAGGACAGACAGACAGGCGTCACAGAGACAGACAGGTGTCAGGTCAGGACAGACAGGCGTCAGGAGAGACAGACAGGCATCAGGACAGACAGACAGGTATCAGGACAGACAGACAGGCGTCACAGAGACAGACAGGTGTCAGGACAGACAGACAGGTGGAAGGTGTCTCACTGCACAGCAGGCTGTCCAGGGAGCAGAGTCTCTGAGCCAGAGGCTTGACGTGTTTGTTGCTGCTGAACCAGCTGGGGATCAGGTAGCTGAAGAAGCCGTTATCTTTACACACCGCCTGCAGGGAGAGAGGGGCCTTGTTTTATTGTGTTTGGAGTGCCAGGTGGGCGGAGTCACAAAACTTGAATGGATAGAACGATCATTCATTCTGATTCATTCAAATCAGCGTTCCTGGACGGTCGGAGCGGCGGCCATCTTGCTGTGACCCGTCGGACTAGCTTCTGTATAAAGAGACTCACAGCAAGTCACTGAGCTGAGAGGTTTTACAGCAAGAACCAAAGCAGCTTCTCTGTCTCCTTGCTAACATGCTAATGTTGACTAGAAGAGCTAGAGAGAGAAGTACAGTCTGTGATGAAGCTACGTTAGCCTCGTCGCTAACGTTAGCTCCCAGTTAAGTTCTGACAGTTAGCTAACAGACTCGTCTGCTCAGTGTGACAGTTTACAGCCTTAAGGCCGTTCACACCTGGAGCGACAACTATAAAGAAACTAAACTATAACGACACACTGCTGCTGAGTGACTCTACAGCGATATCGTCTTATTTTGGAGGTTTATATTCGGAGCTAAATGGAGGATGATGACTTCACCAACCTGCTTTGATTTTCCTCGCTCTCTAAAGTAAATAACGACACAGACGAAGGATTTGGGTTCATGAATTGCTGCTAAAGAGAGAGGAGCTGCAGAATCAATAATGATGTCATCATCATCATCATTTAGTGAATGACATCATGTGCTTTGTGTGTGTTGCGAAATATGGAGATTTTCCATCAATTCTGAAAATAAAAGTGAATTTCCAAAACAGAAATCTATATTAGGGAAAAAAACATTAGCTGAAGTTCATCATTCAATATTCAGATAAATAACTAAAATCTAAATGTAAATCCTAATGAATATAAATATAAACTTAAATCTAAATACCTAAGCCTAAATGTAAATGTGAGTCTAAATCTTAATCTAATCCTACATGTAAATGTAAATATGAATCTAAATTTAAATGTAGATCTAACCGTAAATGTAAATATGAATCTAAATCAAAATGTGAATCTAAATATGAATATAAACCTAAATATGAATGTGAACCTGAGTCTAACCCTAGATGTGAACCTGAGTCTAACATTAGATGTGAACCTGAGTCTAACCCTAGATGTGAATCTGAGTCTAACCCTAGATGTGAACCTGAGTCTAACCCTAGATGTGAATCTGAGTCTAACCCTAGATGTGAACCAGAGTCTAACACTAGATGTGAACCTGAGTCTAACCCTAGATGTGAACCTGAGTCTAACCCTAGATGTGAACCAGAGTCTAACACTAGATGTGAACCTGAGTCTAACACTAGATGTGAACCTGAGTCTAACCCTAGATGTGAACCTGAGTCTAACCCTAGATGTGAACCAGAGTCTAACACTAGATGTGAACCTGAGTCTAACCCTAGATGTGAACCTGAGTCTAACCCTAGATGTGAACCAGAGTCTAACACTAGATGTGAACCTGAGTCTAACACTAGATGTGAACCTGAGTCTAACCCTAGATGTGAACCTGAGTCTAACCCTAGATGTGAACCAGAGTCTAACACTAGATGTGAACCTGAGTCTAACCCTAGATGTGAACCTGAGTCTAACCCTAGACGTGAACCTGAGTCTAACCCTAGATGTGAACCTGAGTCTAACCCTAGATGTGAACCAGAGTCTAACCCTAGATGTGAACCTGAGTCTAACCCTAGATGTGAACCAGAGTCTAACACTAGATGTGAGTGCGTCAGCACCTTCTTCATGAAGTCCTTGTCCCGCACCGTGCCGAGCTCCTCGGGCGCCGGCTTGGCGACCGACACCAGGAAGACGTTGATGCCGGACTCTCGGGCCAGCGTGGCGGCCGGCTCCAGGTCGTCGGACGGCCAGCCGTCCAGCAGCACCAGCAGCACCCGGGGGTGCCCCCGCCGCGCCCCACGCTCCTGGGAGAAGAAGCTCTCCACCGTGTGCATGATGGCCTTACCTGATCGATCAATCAATCAACCAGTCAATCAATCACATTTCAATCTATCTGTCTGTCTCTCTGTCTGTCTGTCTACCTATCAACCAATTAAGAAATCAATCAGTAAGTCAATGAACCAATCAACCAATCATCCAGGTCATAGGTAAACTAGAGAATGCATGTTTCTTTATGTGTATATGTGTGCGTGTGCGTGTGTGTGCGTGTGCATGTGTGTGTGTGTGTGTGTGCGTGTCAGTGTCTGTGTGTGTGTGCGTGTCAGTGTCTGTGTGTGTGTGCGTGTCAGTGTCAGTGTGTGTGTGTGACCTGTGTTGGTGTCTCCTCCCAGGTAAGCCGCTTCCTTGATGGCGAACAGCAGCTCTTTAGGCTGAGTGAAGTTTGTCAGGTAGAACTCTGTCTGGGGAGAGTCGCTGCACACACACACACACACGCACACACACACACACACACACACACACACACACACACACACACACACACAGCAGCAATGGAAACACCTCACTGTAAAAAGGAAAACTTGAAATTGTTCGCCTTAATGTGATTTTTGAGTAAGTTGAACAAAACATATTAAATGCCCCTGTCAACATTCCGGTCCGCCATGTGTCCCCCCGGTCTGCCATGTCCCCCCGGTCCGCCATGTCCCCCCAGTCCCCCCGGTCCGCCATGTCCCCCTGGTCAGCCATGTCCCCCCGGTCAGCCATGTCCCCCCGGTCCCCCCGGTCTGCCATGTCCCCCCGGTCCCCCCGGTCAACCATGTCCCCCCGGTCCCCCTGGTCCGCCATGTCCCCCCGGTCCCCCCGGTCCCCCCGGTCTGCCATGTCCCCCCGGTCCCCCCGGTCCGCCATGTCCCCCTGGTCAGCCATGTCCCCCCGGTCAGCCATGTCCCCCCGGTCCCCCCGGTCTGCCATGTCCCCCCGGTCCCCCCGGTCAACCATGTCCCCCCGGTCCCCCTGGTCCGCCATGTCCCCCCGGTCCCCCCGGTCCCCCCGGTCTGCCATGTCCCCCCGGTCTGCCATGTCCCCCCGGTCCCCCCGGTCAGCCATGTCCCCCCGGTCCGCCATGTCCTCTCAGTCCCCCCGGTCCACCATGTCCCCCGGTCCGCCATGCGGACGGCGGCTCCCTCATGTGAAATTAGTCGCCTAAAAGGTGAGGGTTTTTTTATCGATGCTGTTTTGCTGTAAAACTCTAAACTCGTGCAGTAAGTTGCCTTGAAATTTTGAGTTTTCTCAACCTTCTTGTTTTTACAGCACTCTCTCCTGTCTGAAACCACTGACTGACCTTATTGACATGGCAGCCATTTTGAATTTAGGGTGGGAAGATATAGAAATATATAAATGTGTTGCTTCAGTTAGTGAGACTTCAGACTGATCAGTTTCAAATTATCAGCAATCTGAGGAACAACAGCAACACGACTGCTGGATTTAGCAAGAAGTTAGCTAGCTAGCTAGTTAGTTAGCTACTTGCTAGCTAGGCTAATCTGGATTCTTCAGATTAATTTGTTTTTCAGTGAATCTGAAATGATAAATGTTTATGATGTGCAGCTGCAGGCGGGACAATACAGTACAGTAGTCACAGTACTACAGTATGCAGTACTACAGTATTAAAGTGTGTGAATACGGTCAATAGGAAGTTTCCACACAAAGAAAAACGTAATGTGTTTGTGTGTGAATTTCTGTGTGTGTGTGTGTGTGTGTGTGTGTGTGTGTGTGTGTCACCTGGCCTGCACCAGCCCCACATGCGGCCCGACGGGTCCGACCCGCAGCATGGCCGCCAGTCTGGAGACGAAGCTCTTCTGCAGGTTGAAGCGCCGCTGGCCGATGTTGTTGCTGCTGTCGATCACCATGGCGATGTCCATCTTACAGTCTGCACACACACACACACACACACACACACACACACAAACACATATTAGTTACAAGTTGGCCAAACAAGGAGCATGAATTATTACAGTCCGGCTAAACTAACTGATTTTCTGTTTACTGTATTTACTGAACACAGTGTGTTGAGTGTTATTTGCTCCAGTGTGTTTATTGTATCCAATACGTTTCTGTATTTATTTATTTTTGATTTTGATCACAATACGCTTTGGCAAAACTAATTCTATTTGATTCGTGCCAATAAAGCTCATTTTGAATTTGAATTTAGATTTTCTAATTGAATCTTTTACAGTTTCTCTCTTTCTGTTGCCTGCTGGTCAAAAATAAATAAAGTAAATGTCTTGATTTGTGGAGTAATTTCTCAACCTGTGTTTCATAACCCAGTGTGTTACAGGTACTGCTGAAATAAATCTAATAAATCTGAGTAACATGCACGCGCACGCACACACACACACACACACAAAGTACCTTTATTTCCCAACGTCAGTGCTTTCTTCACTGATGGCTTCTTCAGCGGTTTCTTCACTGCAACAGAATACAGACAAAACACACACACACACACACACACACGCGCACACACACACACACACACACACACACACACACACACACACACACAGGTCAGCTGAGGTAACAGCCTGTCTGGTGAACCCATCTCCCCCTGTTGTGTTTGGAAGCTCTTTGGCGATGAAGAAGATGTCCGCCAGTAAAGTCATTATGAACAGAACAGTTTGATCTGCCGCCGCTGGATGTTTTGGAAACTGTTAGAACTCACTGTCAGAAACCAGCGAAGAAGATAAACAACCCTGAATTCAAGCGGTGTCAGATTTACGGTCTGAAGGACTTTCCGACCGGGAAGTGTCACATGAAATCTGAAATCAGGATTGTAGCTGCAGCAGGAGACAGTGATGTCATCGCTCTTTCCAACATGGCTGACCAGAGAGTCGTACGAACAGAAGAAACTTCATGCAATAAAGCCAAAAATGAACCACGAATAAATTTACAGACATGAATATTCCTTGATAACTACAGCGCTGCGGTGTTCAGGTTCCTGTGGTGTTCACACTCAGAATCCACTGAAACAGCTGAAGACTGTTTGCTAGCTCGGCTATCGCTAGCTCGAGGCTAACGTTAGCCTAGAAGGCCGCAGCGTGGAAACAGCTGAGGAAACGTTCTCTAGTTTTCTGACCATAAAGCACCTGAACACAAACGCCTCAGATGGCCGAGTCGAGACGTGTTCCTGACTCAGAGGACCTGACATCACTCGACTCATTCGGGTTTATAGTCAAGTTTCTAGAAAGAGCCGCCGCACTGCTGGTACACAGCAGTATGATGTGTCATTTCTTACAGTAGTACTATGACAGCCGGTACACAGCAGTATGATGTGTCATTTCTTACAGTAGTACTACGTCTCGTTCACAGTTGACTTTTGCGGTACGTTATGTTTTCCGACAGAAACCCATTCATTCCTATGGGAGACGCTGCGACAACACAGCGCCCCCCTGTGGACAGTCTGTCTGCAGCAGAGTGATGAGATAAGATCAAACTTTTCTGTTTTCTTCAGTCCGTCTCGACTCCTTTAATTTAACCAGAAGTTTAATTCTTGACTGGATTTGTGAGCTATTTTTGATTTTTTCTTTTAGTACAATAAAATATCTTACATTGAAAAACATTTCACTGTAGATTAACTCATCAAATTTGAAAAAATGTCTGATGATTTGGTGACAATGGGCCTCATTCACGAAACTTTTCTTAAGTTGTTCTTACTTTGTTCTTAAGAAACATGCCTACGCAAAACCAACGTGGGATTCATGAAGCATGCGCAGAGTCTTGATTTTTGCATATTCCAGGTGTATCTGATGATGAATGCCACTTGTTCCTTAATTGGATGCGCGTGCCTGTTGATGCTGATTAGCAGGTAGATGCCCTGGCAACTCCATAAAAGGCCTGCTGTCTGAAGGGTCATGTGCAAATGGAAAGCATTACTGGAGTGGTGGAGAATGGCAAACAGACCCAAGAAGAAAAATTCAAACTCTGAAGTAGAAGTGTTGTTGTCGGGAGTGAGAGAAAAAAATATATATACTTTTTCAAAGTGTAAGCGGTGGAGTGACAGCAACTGAGAAAAAAAAAACATGGCAAGAAATTACTGATGCTGTCAATGCTGCAACATCAGAAACACACACCTTGAATTAAATGAAAAAGAAACTGTTTGACTTAAGTTAGGTTAGGGTTAGTCTAATTCCAAATAGATGCAGTTTATTAGCTACAGGCGGACGGCAGGGCACTGCCAAAATGTTTGGGGAAATAATATGGAGACTGTGCTGTCAGGTGTCCAGTCATCAGCGGAGTTGGACACTGGTTTAATTCAAGCAGCATCTCCATCTGATGGTAAGCTCAGGCTTTAGACTTTATAATAATATTGCTGGTTTTGACTGTAGCTCTTGACAGGAGCTTTCTTCCTGCGGTGTCGAAGCACATCCAACAGCCTTCCAGCTCAGTATGCTGCGCTCGCTCTGTGGCGGAGCGAGTGCACGTATGATAATTATATGATCGCTGCTGAGGGGTCTGAAGGTTTATCAGTTGTGGCTTTAGCAATGTGGTCAAGGCATAACCTCTATCACCTAGAGACAAACTAGTCTTGAGACTCTGGTTAATTTAACTTCCATTCAGTCCAATATGCGCCGTGCGTCTCCAGCAGCACCTGCTCAAGACGCACGACACCCTGCTGTTCTGCAGCACCGAGTCATGGATCCCTCCTGGACAGCTGGAAACCACATGTAGGAGGTTTAGGATGGCGTTGCAAATTAATTGAATGTTTATGGTGTGTTATTGTTTGCAATTTAAATAGGGAAATGCGTTTGGAGACAGTGCTTTGGTGCGCAGTCTATTGCTCCTGCGGTAAAATAAGATAGAACTTTATTGATCAATAAATAATATATGTATGATAATATATGATAATAATTAATCACTTTAATCACTCAGGTTTCCAATTGAATAGAATTTCCTATGAATTTGTTCATATCGGCCTATAGCTTTGTTAATATGGTTATTATCACCAGGCTTACAAATGGAAACACATTTTGTTGTTGATATGAGGTCTGGGACTGCTTTAATAGATTTCCCTTAAAGAATAAAGCATTCTAAGTAGAAACCACTTCATGCGTAATGCCCCACGCATGTTTCCAAACACACGTAGATTTTGATCATACCAAAGAACAAATTCAGGTAAGAAAAAAAATGATGAATGCCGAAATGTTCGTGGAAACGTTCGTAAGTACACTTTAAGATCAAATCTGATCGTACGCACGTTTCGTGAATGAAGCCCAATGAGAACGTTACATCTGTGGTCAGCTGTGTATGACAGGCTGTTATATAAATAATATAAATAATATACCCTCCCTCCAACATGTATTTTGGAGTTGAGTAGCTGAAAAAGTTAAGTACAGTAATGTAAATGTATTTGTCTGCCGTCCTGCCGTCGTGTTCGACTCGCCCAGCTGAGTTTAAAATCGTTTAAAGGTTTACTTGTTCATTCAGGTCTGCGCTTGGAAACTTGTCATGTAGGTTTGTGGTTGCAAGCTTAATTTTGCAAGTTTGTACCTTTAGGTCTGTGCTTGTAAACTCCATTTTGCAGGTTTGTACATTCAGATCCGTGGTTGCAGTTTCAATCTTACCAGCTGTGAGGCAGAAAATCACCTCGGATGTCTGTCTGCTCACAGACTTTTGACAGGTTTACTATGTGAGAACGTTCTGTAAACTGTGGTTTGTAAAGGAAAGAAATAAACCCACAGTGTGTTCAATTCTGCACTGAAGCACTGCGACATGTTAAATGACCTCATACTACAACGTTACTTAAATACCACAAGAGAATAACGTTACCTACCATTAAAGTTTAGAGATAGATTTAAAATTCCATAAAAATTGCGTTGGAGAGAACATATGTTCACGTCAAATCTGAAGGAGGCGTAATACAGTGTAGTATACAGTATTATAGTGTAGCAGTAGTTATAATATTATAGTATACAGTATTATAGTGTAGCAGTAGTTATAATATTATAGTATACAGTATTATAGTGCAGCAGTAGTTATAATACTGTAGTATGCAGTAGTTACAGTAGTACAGTTCAGCAGTAGTTACCTGGTTGGACGGCTGCTGGCAGGGCCGTGGTGCTCGTCACACTGGACAACTCCAGTGGAACACTAACAGGCTCTGGTCACACACACACACACACACACACACACACACAGAGACATACACACACACAGACACACACACACACACATAGGAGAAAGAGGCCGGTTGGTGAGGTAACAGGATATAAAATTATTAGTAGAGTGTTGAATCACTGAATTTGAAGAAAGTGTAAAAATGTAAGATTAATCAATCAATCAATCCACCAATCAATGGGTCAAACAGCAGCTGCACCTACTGGTGAGGCTGAAGGAGGTGGTCCAGTGGGACAGGGCCTGGGACTGGATCCCATGGGCGTAGGAGCTCATATAGTTGTGTTGTCCCTGCAGCCTGTGGACCCGGACCGGCCCGCCGGACGGACCCACCACCCCTCTGGAGATACAGGTCGACAAAACAAATACACCTTCAGAAACTCCACCATGTTGTCTAACCCTAACCCTCTGTTGTCACCGTCAGCCTGTGTGCCAGCAACTCGCTCTATTCTGACAGGTTGTGGGCGGGGCCAGAGGAGCATGTGTGTAGTGGTCTGCAGCTGCAAAGTTTTGAACAGGAAAATCACAGTTGGTGTCGTCAAATGTTTCATCATTTGGTGAGTTTACAGAGCTAGCTAGTGAGCGCTAATTAGGTAGCATTGGTTTCCCATCGACCCTGATGGATGCAGCTGTTTCTGACGCATTTCTTCCTGTCGTCTTTCAAAATAAAAGCTGTAGAGAACTGAAGCTTCGAACAGCTGGAATTAGGGCTGAACAATTAATCAAAATTTTATCAAAATCGCAGTATGGCCTACTGCAATTTTCAAATCACAGGAGGCGCAATATTTGTTAAAGGCAAAATGTGTGTCAAAATACTATTTTAAATTAAATATTGTCGTGCTGCAGAGATGTCCTGGCCTACACATCATATTCTACAGACTTAAGAAAACATCTTTGTTTGGTACAGATCCCCGCAAAAATCACACCATAATCATTTTAATACGTTTTTCAATGAAAATGAGAATAATGATGTAAAAAATTATCATTCCCTCTAATATCGCAAATCATATCGCAATTGCAATATCAGTCAAAATAATCGCAATTAGATATTTTTTCAAAATTGTTCAGCCCTAGCTGGAATCAACTTCTCCAATTTTAATTGCTGTTCATGAAACTAAATCACATCAGTAGGGAAACAAGGAGGCTGAAATCTGATTGGCTGTTGATGGTCGATGACGGTGAAAAGTTCAGCTGTGGAGACAAGCTTGTTGAGCATCCAATCATCAGCTGAGTCTCCTGGTCACTCAGATCTGGAGGAGAGGAAGGCTGATGAAGACTGAAGAAGACTGATGAAGGCTGATGAAGACTGAAGAAGACTGAAGAAGACTGATGAAGACTGAAGAAGGCTGATGAAGACTGATGAAGACTGAAGAAGATTGAAGAAGACTGATGAAGACTGATGAAGACTGATGAAGACTGGTGAAGGCTGATGAAGACTGAAGAAAACTGAAGACTGATGAAGACTGAAGAAGACTGAAGAAGACTGATGAAGACTGAAGAAGACTGAAGAAGACTGAAGAAGACTGATGAAGACTGAAGAAGGCTGATGAAGACTGATGAAGACTGAAGAAGATTGAAGAAGACTGATGAAGACTGATGAAGACTGATGAAGACTGGTGAAGGCTGATGAAGACTGAAGAAAACTGAAGACTGATGAAGACTGAAGAAGACTGAAGAAGACTGATGAAGACTGAAGAAGACTGAAGAAGACTGATGAAGACTGAAGAAGACTGATGAAGACTGAAGAAGACTGAAGAAGACTGAAGAAGATCCAGTTGTTCAGTTTGTTTGGTCTAAACAGAGAAATCACTCTCAGAGATCGCCCCCTAACTCTGCCCCTAACCCCGCCCCCTAACCCCACCCCCTAACCCCGCCCCTAACTCCGCCACTAACCCCGCCCCTAACTCCACTGCAGTCCCCACCTCACACATCTGGAGGCTAATCGGGTCTGGAGGCTTGTCAAGAGACAGAAAGAAAGAAAGAAAGAAAGAAAAACATAAAGAAAGAAAGACAGAAAGGTGTAAACTGCACCTGTGCATGGCGGCTCCGCAGACGGAGGAGACGGAGGCGTAGACGCCGGTGCCGAACACCGACACGCGCCACTGGGTGCAGTCCGGCGGACACAGAACCACCTGCCCGTCCTCCATCATGTCCGCACCGCGCGTCACACAGGTCACCGGGTACGGCACTGAACCAACACCAAACCAACATCAACGTTACTTAACATTTAGAGAGAAAAAAAGGATTCAAACAGTGAAAATACGAGCTCCAACCAGCTGCTCTGTGTCCTTTCACCACCAATAAATCATTGCCATATTAACACAATTAACATAAACGAGACCATCACCAAGACGCCTGTCAGCCTCTACCAGCCTCCACGTCTGCTGGAAGAACAGAAGAGGTTCTGTTCTTCTTCTGTTCTTCCAGAGCAAACGGAGCTGAAGCTTTCAGAGTCTCTGGCAGCAGATGGTGGAAGGAGGGAAAGGAAGATGGAGAAATCACTTCCAACATGTTGATCCTCTTCAGGGAGGAGGGAGGGGAGGGGGGGGCAGGAAGCAGCGGGGCTGAGAGACCAATCGTCTCCAACAGGCTCTCACTGGGTTACAGTCAGGGGCGGAAATTACGGGGGGGACAGGGGGGTCCGGACCCCCCCTTCCTGGGACTAACAGAGACTAACAGAGAGTTGTCCCCCTCAATATATCATTGTAAACATAACTATATAATTTTAAATAATATAATAATATGCATTGAAAGCACTTGTGCTAATTATAGACGCAAAACAATGCGTTTTTAAGTTTCAAAAGATTGCGTCCCCCCCTCATACGCCTCACAGTGGTTTGGTCCACTGCCTACCTGCCTCCCCGAACCCCCACACACACACATCAGCCCTCGGTACGAGTGTGTGTGGAGGATCTCTGGAAGTGTGTCAGTGGTGGCAGACCTCCAGTAAGAAGCTGCTTCACAAAGGTTAACTTAAAACAAAGGATGTGTCAGACATTTTTCTTTACTTCTACCACTCAATAGAATAAAACACATTCACAGTTGTAACCAGACTACATTTTGTTCCGTTACCTCGCGGTTGAATCTCGTGCGTCAGCGTGTTGGCACGGAGCCGCGTCTCCTAATGCATGTGTGTGTATGGAGGCAGGAGGTCTGTCCACAATTAAAATCGTCATAACTCACTGAATTTTCGACCGATTTTCAAGCGGTTTGGTTTGTTACAAATGCCAGACATGTATTTATGATACAGGATACTTGGTTAAATTAAAATGCCGGTTTTCATACCAAAATACTTTATCTTTTGTAGATGGTAACAGTAATATTTCTATAATATAATATTTAAGATTAACTTACCCTACGTAATTAGAACAGACATCCGATCATTTTTCAGTGCACCGAAACGCCAAGTAGAAAGACCCCAGTAATATCAAAGGCAATTTGATAAAATCTTCATAAGAAAGGAATGAAGTGCTTATGGAAATGTTTCATAATGGACCTCTATATACATTTAATACAACAGTACTTTTGGCGGCACCTTTGGTGTCCCCTTCAGGAATTGCTCTTGAGAAATTTTTCTGTTTATTGTCCCCCCCAACAGTGAAATGAAATATCCGCCCTTGGTTACAGTCAGTAGGCCGAGGGAGGAATATGAATTTGTCAGTCATAATTATTGTTGTCAGTATATAGTAGTCAGTGATTAAATTGATGGTTAAAAATGATACATGCAACACCTTTAAAATATCAGAAAAAGATACAAAATTACTCAAATTCAATAACAAAACAGTCAAAAAGATGAACTAGCATAAAATAGGGTTTCGGTTACGTAACACTATTCATGAGAGAGAGAGAAATGTATTTAAATACAGTGAAAATAACAAAATAAGTGCTATGAGGACCGACAGGATCAAAGGAGATTTTCATCTGTTTTATCCATTCAAGTGAATAGACAGAGGAGGGGGGAGGAGGAGGAGGGAGGGGGGGAGTTTAACATTTTTTATCATAAAAATGGAAAAAGCTCTAAAGATCAACAACAAGGCATAAGAAGAGGTTTCCAATGAGCTCAGCCTGTCAGAGAGAGACCTACCGGGGGATAATTCATCAAACTGAAGAGAAGCAGAGAAGAAGAAATGGATCAACAAAGCAGACAAGGAGCTTTTCCATTGGCTGACAATCTGAGAGACGAAGAAGAGATTCAACTTAGAAAACATTGGAAAAACATCAGGAATGGAAAAAAGAGAGAAAGAGAGACACAGAAAGAGAGTGAGACAGAGAGACACAGAAAGAGAGAGAGAGTGAGACAGAGAGAGACAGACAAAGAGACAGAAAGAGAGACAGACAGACACAGAAAGAGAGAGTGAGACAGAGAGAGACACAGAAAGAGAGAGAGAGTGAGACAGAGAGAGAGACAGACAGACACAAAGAGAGAGAGACACAGAAAGAGAGAGAGACAGAGAGAGAGACAGGCAGCCTGTCCATGTGTTTCCCGTCTCTCTTTTTTCTCAGTTCTAATGCAGCCGCTCTGCTTTTAATGAAGAAGCAGCTTTGAGGACCTGAATGAAAACAGTTTACTCTCCAAATAAACCGGGGGCTTGTTTGGGTGTGATGGATCTGACCGGTCGATCAGGTCCGATTGATCGACCGACCGGACAGACGATCCATTGATACACAACAGAACTTCCCAGAGCCTGAGTCTTCTTCACTTCATGTTCTGCTGTAGATTCTCACTCTGCTGGTTCAGCCTGCAGGGATCAGTCTGTAGATCTCTGTGTAGATCTCTGTGTAGATCTCTCTGTAGATCTCTCTCTGTCTCTCTGCTGGTAAAAGGTTAAAGAGGTTCAGCCTGCAGGGATCAGTCTGTAGATCTCTCTGTAGATCTCTCTCTGTCTCTCTGCTGGTTACAGGTTAGAGAGGTTCAGCCTGCAGGGATCAGTCTGTAGATCTCTCTGTAGATCTCTCTCTGTCTCTCTGCTGGTTACAGGTTAGAGAGGTTCAGCCTGCAGGGATCAGTGAGTATTACATCACTTTATTTAAACTACAATTTAAACTTTATTTAAACTCCCTGAACAATTCTCCAACTTCACAGCCGCAACCTCCGGAGCGTTTCGCAGGTGAAAGGCTGTTCAGCAGCAGACTTGAAGTCCTGGATGTCGGACTTTCCCAGCATCACATGAACGCAGCGTGACAGTTCTGGTCAGTTCAGATCATCTAATGGTGGAAATCCAAGATCCAGATCACCATCAAAATCTAATCAGCTGGTCTGTCAGCAGCACTTTATTGCTCCGGATCCTCTTCTCACTTTAATCTCTTCATCCTCTTCGTCTTCTCTTCTTTTTTTTTCTGCTTTGACTCCTGATGGAAACTGAAAGTCTTGATGCTTTTCTTCTGCTTCGCCTGAAAACTCAACATTTTTAGTCATTTTGCTCCAGAATAGACTGAAACTCAAAGAGCGTTCACATTCCTGTAGAATTCAGGAAATTCTGATTCTGCTAGAATCAATTTTCCCTCCATTTTCTTTCTCTTCCTGGTTGGTTTCTTTGCTTGTTTTGATTGGACGCTGAGCGTTTCATCACAATGCACCGCTCTAAACCTCAGCTAGCTCGGACTTCAGGAGCGAAGCGGCCGGACGCCACTTTCCTCAGAACCATGAAAATTCATTCATGTTCAGCACAGAAACACTGTGATTCTTTGGCTCCGCCCACCGAGGTTTAACTCAACCAATGAGCAGCGTTATTATCGTTTTTCATTAAATTTTATTTTGTTTATTTCAATTTCAGTTTAGTTTCAGGTAGTTTTCAGTGTGGGTTTGGTAGTTTACCTTCTGTTTTTTCTTTTTAAGTTTCAGGTCTAGTTTTAGTATTTTTGGTGGCGGTGATATTTTTTTAAAGATATAATGATACAAGAACTGGTATTTTGTATTTGTTTGGTATTGTGTAATAATAACAATATATCATAAGTTCAAAACCTAAGTTCTTTTTAAAATGTATTGATATAATTTTTTTCTTTTTTCAGTTAACATCAGTAAAAATGACACAAAATTCTCCACAAAATGAATTCTCCTTTTTACCCTGCTCAGAAATAATAAAAAAACAACTTAAACCATTTCACACATATTTTTATTTTATTTTCGTTTTATAATTAGAAGACAGAGTTAGTTCAGTCTTGTTTTTGTTAATTCCAGTTTCTTTTTTTATGAATCTTTTGCAGAGCAACAACAACAAGTTAATTACAGAAGTAACAAAGAGATGATTCCTGTCTCTCTGCCTGTGTCTCTGTCTGTCTCTCTGCCTGTGTCTCTGCCTGTCTCTCTCTGCCTGTCTTTCTGCCTGTCTCTCTGCCTGTCTCTCTGCCGGTCTCTCTGCCTGTCTCTCTGCCTGTCTCTCTGCCGGTCTCTCTGCCTGTCTCTCTGCCTGTGTCTCTGCCTGTCTCTCTCTGCCTGTCTCTCTGCCTGTCTCTCTCTGCCTGTCTCTCTGCTGGTCTCTCTGCCTGTCTCTCTGCCTGTGTCTCTGCCTATCTCTCTGCCTGTCTCTCTCTGCCTGTCGCTCTGCCTGTGTCTCTGCCTGTCTCTCTCTGCCTGTCTCTCTCTCTCTGCCTGTCTCTCTGCCGGTCTCTCTGCCTGTCTCTCTGCCTGTGTCTCTGCCTGTCTCTCTGCCTGTCTCTCTGCCTGTCTCTCTCTGCCTGTCGCTCTGCCTGTGTCTCTGCCTGTCTCTCTCTGCCTGTCTCTCTCTGCCTGTCTCTCTGCCGGTCTCTCTGCCTGTCTCTCTGCCTGTGTCTCTGCCTGTCTCTCTGCCTGTCTCTCTGCCTGTCTCTCTCTGCCTATCGCTCTACCTGTGTCTCTGCCTGTCTCTCTCTGCCTGTCTCTCTCTGCCTGTCTCTCTGCCGGTCTCTCTGCCTGTCTCTCTGCCTGTGTCTCTGCCTGTCTCTCTGCCTGTCTCTCTGCCTGTCTCTCTCTGCCTATCGCTCTACCTGTGTCTCTGCCTGTCTCTCTCTGCCTGTCTCTCTGCCGGTCTCTCTGCCTGTCTCTCTGCCTGTCTCTCCACCTGTCTCTCCGCCTGTCTGTCTGTCTGTCTGTCTGTCTGTCTCTCTGTCTGTCTTTCTGCCTGTCTCTCCGCCTGTCTGTCTGTCTGTCTGTCTCTCTGCCCGTCTGTCTGCCTGTCTCTCTGCCTGTCTCTCTCTCTGGTTACACAACCCTTCCTGGATCAGTAATGTAATATTGCAGCGGAGCCGGAGACAGACGGACCTTCTGTTCTTTCACATTCCTCAGCGCAGGAAACTGTCCTGCACTCTGATTGGTTAGAAAGATCTGAGCGGAAAAACACTGCACTCTGATTGGTTAGAAAGATCTGAGTGCTACCTGAAATTAATTAATTAATATTTTAATTAATTAATAAAACAAAGTGTTGAGACTCTGAAATTCAATAGAACTAATAGACTGCCAGGAGTCATTTTATAGAGTAGGAGTCTAGATTCTATTCTATTCTATTCTATTCTATTCTATTCCAATTCACAGATGTAATTTTGCTCGTAACAGAAACTTGTCACCACATCATTGATGAACAGAAGGGAGATTTGACCGTTTATTGATTCTGGACTGCTGCCATGTTTCTGCCTGTGAAACTGTTTGAAACTGTTTGAAACACTTTGAAACACTGAAACTGTTTGAAACACTTTGAAACTGTTTGAAACACTTTGAAACACTGAAACTGTTTGAAACATTTTGAAACTGTTTGAAACACTTTGAAACTGTTTGAAACACTTTGAAACACTGAAACTGTTTGAAACATTTTGAAACTGTTTGAAACACTTTGCATCACTTTGAAACACTTTGAAACACTGAAACTGTTTGAAACACTTTGAAACTGTTTGAAACACTTTGAAACACTGAAACTGTTTGAAACACTTTGAAACACTGAAACTGTTTGAAACACTTTGAAACACTTTGAAACACTGAAACTGTTTGAAACACTTTGAAACACTTTGAAACACTTTGAAACACTTTGAAACACTGAAACTGTTTGAAACACTTGAAACACTTTGAAACTGTTTGAAACACTTTGAAACTGTTTGAAACTGTTTGAAACACTGTGAAACACTTTGAAACTGTTTGAAACACTTTGAAACTGTTTGAAACAGAAACATTTTGAAACTGAAACACGTTGAAACTGTTTGAAACTGAAACACTTTGAAACTGTTTGAAACTGAAACACTTTGAAACTGAAACAGAAACATTTTGAAACTGAAACACTTTGAAACTGTTTGAAACAGAAACTGTTTGAAACAGAAACATTTTGAAACTGAAACACTTTGAAACTGTTTGAAACAGAAACATTTTGAAACTGAAACACTTTGAAACTGTTTGAAACTGAAACACTTTGAAATGGTTTGAAACACTTTGAAACGGTTTGAAACACTTTGAAACTGTTTGAAACTGAAACACTTTGAAACTGTTTGAAACACTTTGAAACTGTTTGAAACTGAAACACTTTGAAACTGTTTGAAACACTTTGAAACTGTTTGAAACTGTTTGAAACTGTTTGAAACTGTTTGAAACACTTTGAAACTGAAACACTTTGAAACTCTTTGAAACACTTTGAAACTGTTTGAAACTCTTTGAAACACTTTTTAAGTCATAGTTTTAAGTAGTTTTCATTTTTTTGTGACGGATGTGAGAAATCAGAGCTAAAACATCCCACATGTTGTACCTGTCCTCACCACCAGGAGGCGACAAGTTTACGTTTTTCCAGTCAGAAGTCGTATTTACGGTAAATCCTACATGACATGAACGCAACATGAACACAGAAACTGCATCGAATCAATATTTTCCCTGATTAGACTGAAGAGACAGACAGACAGACAGACAGACAGACAGGCAGACAGACAGACAGACAGGCAGACAGACAGACAGACAGACAGACAGGCAGACAGGCAGGCAGACAGACAGACAGACAGACAGACAGACAGACAGACAGATAGGCAGACAGACAGACAGACAGACAGACAGACAGACAGACAGGCAGGCAGACAGACAGACAGACAGACAGACAGGCAGACAGGTAATATAAAGGGACTTACCAGAGGATTCAGAGCCGAACGCCGAGGAAACCAGGAACAACAAGCCTGGAGGAGAGAGAGACAGACAGGTATCACTTTAACCTGTCTGTCTGACGTTTAACACACTGATACCAACCTGATACTGACAGAGAGCAGGGAGACAGGAAGGAAAGAAAGAAAGAAGAGAGAGAGAAAGAAAGAAAGAAAGAAAGAAAGAAGAGAGAAAGAAACAAAGAAACAAAGAAAAAAGAAAGAAAGAAGAGATAAAGAAAGAAAAAAGAAAGAAAGAAATAAGAGAGAGAGAAAGAAAGAAAAAAGAAAGAGAGAAAGAAACAAAGAAACAAAGAAAAAAGAAAGAAAGAGATAAAGAGAGAAAAAAGAAAGAAAGAAAAGAGATAAAGAAAGAAAGAAAGAAAGGTAAATGCAGAGGAATAAAATAAATAAATAGAAAGACAAAAAGAGATAAAAGTTCATCAAAGTGAAACAGCTGATTGAATAATTAAATATTAGAATGTTAGTTTCTTCTTCAGCAGCACTGGAATGTGCTGTGTGTATGTGTGTGTGTGTGTGCATGTGTGTGTGTGTGTGTGTGTGTGTGCATGTGTGTGCATGTGCGTGTGTGTGTGTTTTATAATTGATAGTTAATAGAATAGAATAGAAGTCAGTAGAGAACAGAATATTTGATCTAATATTTATTTGATGTCCTCACATTGTAAAGCAGAATAGAAGAAGAGTTCTACTGTTAGAAGACAGTAGAGAGAGAATAGAAACAGACAGAAAGAGAAATGAAAGACTGTAATAGAGAAGAGAAGAAGAGGAGAGGGAAGAAGAGAATGAGTGATAATATTATATAATCCAAAATAAACAAGCTATCTGAACACATAGAATAGAACAGAACACAACAGAACAGAGTGTGTTGTGGTACCTGTCAGCGGCAGCAGCACAGTCAGCAGAGTCATGGCTCAAACACCTGAAACAAACACACACACACACACACACACACACAGTTTCAACTGACTGAAAAACAGCCAGTCAGTTAACCAGTCAACAGTTAGTCCAGTCAATCAAGCAGTAACCTGTCAGTCAGTAAACTAGTCAGTCAGTCAGTCAGTCAGTCAGTCAGTCAGTAAACCAGTCAGTAAGCTGTCAGCATCTCTCTGCAGGTAGAGAAAACAGTAAAATTCGGCCTTACTGACTGTTTCTCCAGTCTTTCTGTTTTTCTCTTCAGTCTGCGAAGCTTCAGGAAACTGAAAGTTATTCCTCAGAAAGCAGCCGGGAAGCAGGCGATAAGCTGGGGGTGACTTGGTGTCGGTCGCCCAGTGAGCGAGAGCTGGTCCTTTAAATAATCTCACACACACACACACACACACACACACCCCTTACACTTCTGACATCACTGGAGGTGGGAGGGGCCTCGCTGACAGGTCAACCTGAGAGAGGAGAAGAGAGAGAGAGAGAGAGAGAGAGGGAGAGGAGAGAGAGGGAGAGAGAGAGAAGAGAGAAAAGGAAAACGACAGGAAGAGAGAAAAAAAGTAGAATAAGTCACAACAATGAAGAAATTAAGAAAGATTGCCATTCTTTTACCCTGCTTTTAGAATAGAATAGAATAGAATATAATATTCAGTATGCAGTCATGGTACCATAAGGCTCTTTGAATCAAAGCGTCCACCATATAGCATATGTTAAATAGCATATACTGTATGAATGTCATGTAACGTAATGTAATGTTATGGAATATAATATAATATAATAGAATAGAATAAGCTATAATGCTATAATGTCAGAATGTGCAGTGGGCCCAGTCAGGTTCCCTGTGGATTCCCATCCTGTTCACACTGCACAGTGTTGTAGTCGAGTCACCAAACCTCGAGTCCAAGTAGAGTCCCAAGTCCTCAATGTTTGAATCCGAGTCCAAGTCCAAGTCACCGCCGTCAAATCTGAATGGAGTCTCAAGTCCTCAGCACTCGAGTCAGCAGCTCATATCTGTGAGCTAACCTGCTGGATAGTTAGTTAGCGTCACATTAAAATGCAGCTCAAACCTCAAGAAACACTTTTCAGAAGCTTCAGCTGGAGGTTAAGATTAGCCTCAGTTATCCTTCACACAGTTTACACATGACTCTACTTTTATACCAGTTCATGGAAATTCCACGTAAGTGAAGGTAGTTTTTTTTACCGTGGACAAAGGCTGCAGCGTTGCAAACTGGAGAATTATTCAGTGTTCAGGAGGTTTGCACTGTCAATCAATTTGAACATGACAAACATGATCAGCTTCTGTTGGATTGGATTATTGGCTCGGATTACGAAGTAAGGCTTTAAGTGAAGCTGAGAATGTAAAGTTTAGATAAGGAAACAGGAACAAACAGGGCGCCATACTGCTGTGACAGACAATCTGACTGATTTGCGTCACATAATCCTGTTTGTGAAGGCAGCTTGACTGAGCAGCAGATGGAAATATGAGAAAATGATACAAAGGCTGCTGTGGATTTTAGATGATTCTGTCAGCTCAGCCTGGAGTCCAAAACTTTATTTAGTTGTGAGCAGCTGACAGATCGTCTTGCTGTGATGATGTCAGAGAGCCTGAGGGTCTGACCTCATATTGTTACGGTGCCATGAAGAAACCATGTATCTCCTGGGATCACTGTTCATCTTGTCACAAATTTAACGACTAATGACTAATTCAGGACTAACTTTATTTCATTCTAGTTTTGATGAAAATATCATGAAACAAAAAAACATGGCAGCAGATGTTTTTCCATGTTGATGAATCACAGAGACCCAGTCAGATTTCTCTGCTCAGTCTCTGTTCCCCTTCAGGGTTTGGAGGTTTATTAACAGAGATAAAGTTCCTGGATATTTAGATCTACATAATGTTTTTATTATCTGTTCTTACCTGATTAAATTGAATATTTGGTAACCCTTCATTTTACAGGTCCCTAACAATGTATGAACTATTTCTATTTCTTCGTTAACAAAAAAAAACTATTACACAGTAACGTGGCTAATAATTATACAACATATTTGCGTTCATATATTATTACATAGTACCGGACCTGTAAAGTGAAGCGTGTCTATTTTCTACAATTCAATAGTAATTCCTATGTATTTACATGGTACCGGACCTGTAAAGTGAAGCGGGTGTAATTGGACAATAAATCATACAATGTGACCATGTTTATTTTCTTTATTGGCATTTAAATGGTACATTTAAACAGGACAGCAGCTTACATTTCATACAGACCAGACTGGGGGATCAATTTTACAAATATTGAGCCATTCTCTAGCTTTAGCCTATCCCGGTGAGTGAAAGATGATGCATGCTACGAACTTTAGCACCCGCCTGGGAGCTAATATGGCTAGCTTTTCTACAGTGCTGGCTGTGTCAGTGAGCTAACGCTAGGCTATAGTAGTTTCCAGTCGTGTGCCTGCGTTCGTTGTGTGTAAATTAATCCTCCACACCCAGGGGTGCACGTCTCCATTAAAACACATCTGTTAGTTAGCTAACATTAGCCATGCCCATGTTAGCTTCGGGTGCTTGTGCCGGAGATATCTCTGCATGCATGTCGCTGTAAAAAGAAACACATCTGTCCCCATTCAGAAACGTCTGCACTGTGTGCTCA